>NC_028458.1:15489249-15768358 GCF_000263155.2 Setaria italica | reverse complement strand
GGACACTCGGCAAACGTTTTTCTAAAAAAAATTAAAAAATATCCAACAGTTTCAAAAAAATACCAAATTTTCACACGAACTAATATATATTCTCTATTGATTATAAAAAAAGTTTTGTAGTCAAATCAAACTCGACCGTCACTTCGACTCTAAATCTTATCGAATCCTCTCAAAGTTACTATTCTTCTTCTGAGATGCTTCGGTTTGTAATCATCGTACATGATGAAATGTGCAAAACCTTCTCAATTTTTTTCCACAGCCTCCACGTATTATATCATCACATCATGACAAATCTTAAGATTTTCAGACTTTGATTGTTTTTTTTACAATTTAAAAATACTACTGCCACACGTTCATGGTCGTGTTTCCTGAACAAGATGTTCGAAATTTCTTTTCATTTCATGGGTCAGGTCTCAAATTGGTCCAAATAACATGAATATCATTTTTCTACTCATTTTATTCCATAATTTGAATCACTTGCAGTTCAAATTTGACTTATACCAAAAATTCCCTTGAAATGCAATTAATTAATTAAATATAGCAAATAAATTCAAAAATATACCAAATTTTAACATGGAGTACCACATGTTGTATGTGGGGAGTAGAAAAAATTTCATGGTGAAAAGAGAAAAAAAATTATTTTTTTGCCGAGTGTCAAAAAAAAACACTAGGCAAACCCCCCTCTTTGCCGAGTGTTTTTTTTGACACTCGGCAAACCCCCCTCTTTGCCGAGTGTTTTTTATTTGACACTCGGCAAAGCCCCTCTTTGCCGAGTGTTTTTTTTTTGCCGAGTGTTTTTGGCTTGGCACTCGGCGAAGAGCTTGTTTGCCGAGTGTCCGAAAAAAAACACTCGGCAAAAAGAAAACACTCAGCAAATTTAAGGTTTCCCGTAGTGGTGGTCCGCCACGCTCTCCTCGGACTACTTCGTCGACCTCCACGCCCGGCGAGCAAACAGGCCGGACCGCCCCTGGTTTCTCCTCACCGCGGTCGGGGACTCCTACGACGGCTACCTGTATTCGTGGCAGCCCGGGGGTGCGGTCGAGGAGCTCGTGCCGGACGAATTCGGGAGAGCGGTAACTGTGCCTCTCACCTCCAAGCCCTGCCGCGGCCTCGTCCTAGTCCGGTCCTGTGACCATGGCGGCTATTTCGTCTTCAATCCTTCCACTGGTGAGGCCCTAGCTCTTCCCGACAGTGAGGAGCCATTGAAGATGAAGTTGCGCTTGGGAATTTCAAGATGGAAAAAACCTGAGCTACCGCACTACGTGAGGGTATCTTACGGCCTTGGTTACTGCACAATGAGGAAGGAGTATAAAGTAAACACGCTGGAGAAACGACGTCGCCGGCGAGCTCACAGCCAAGAACACAAAGAACTCAATTTGCATTGTCAACTTGGCAGCTTTTCCAGAGTCTATTGCATTGCTTGAGTAGACGATTACAAGGTAAGAAATTAGGCCCTCACAATTAGGCTAGCTGTGCCATCCTTAATTGCAAATTGCTAAATTAAGTTACTGGTTAAATAGGAAAGTATAAATCTAGCACCCAAGGATTATTCTTAACAATCTCCTCCTAAACCTTGTGGTGCAAACTGCATATATCAATAGAAAAAT
The DNA here is from genome assembly GCF_000263155.2 of Setaria italica. Taxonomy (NCBI): domain Eukaryota; kingdom Viridiplantae; phylum Streptophyta; class Magnoliopsida; order Poales; family Poaceae; genus Setaria; species Setaria italica. Next base: position 15,766,751 of record NC_028458.1, on the reverse strand, counting down.
TGGTTCTGTAGCATCGAAAGATCATGACTTCCGTGAAATACCACTGAAAGACACCGGCCCCATAAAATACCACTGAAAGGTGCAGACCTCAACTGAAAATACCAATATGTTAGATTTCAGCGTTAGCTCTGTTAACCTGGACAAAAATGCCCCCAAACCGGTACCGGACGGACACCGGCGGAGGGCGCTGGGCGCGGGTCCCTGAAGGACGGCCGCGGGCACCGGCGGAGGGTGTCGGACGGTGGCTGCCTCTCTCTCTATTGCTTGTTGCTCAGTGGCCGGGAGGAAACAGACAGCGGAGAGAGAGCTTGCCCTGCCCCAGCGCGTGGCGCTCCGTCCATGGATTGGGATCTCAAGATGACAGTCTCGTGGCACCTGGCCAAGCTGGAGCACTACACCGTGCCGGCCATCGCCACACATCCCGCCGCAGCGTTGGGCATTGCGACTGTGGGTCTGTTCGCTTCAGCTTATTCAGCCGGCTTATCAGCCACCAAACAGTGTTTTCCTCTTACAACAAATCAGCCGTTTCAGCTTTTCAGCCGGCTTATAAGCTGAAGCGAGCAGGCCCTGTGGCGGCGGCAGCGGCATCAGCACCGAGCTGGGCGGAGTGCTCCGTCGACCTCAAGCTCGGTGGGCTGGGCGAGTTCGGCGTCGCGGACCGGATGAAGGAGCCAGCAGCGGTGGTGGTTCCGTCCGTGAGCCCGATGAAGCACCCGCGCTCGAGTGCTAGCAGCGCAGGCGGGGCGCAGTGCCTGTCGTGCGCAGTGGACGGGTGCAAGGCCGACCTCAGCAAGTGCCACGACTACCACTGCTGCCACAAGGTCTGCGAGCGCACTCCAAGACGCCCGTCGTCATCGTCTCCGGCCGGCAGAGGGCGCCGTCCCTTGTTGGTCATCAAGCCAAGGGTAAAAGGTCCTTTCATGTTCGCGTTATGTGCTGAAAAGTGCCAAAAATAAGTTTTCAATGAAAAAATATGACGGAATGCGAGTTTCAGTTAACATTTACATCTTTCGGTGGTATTTTACGGAGCCGAGATTTTCCAGTGGTATTTTACAGAAGCCGCAATCTTTCGATGCTACAGAACCAACTTTCCCTATATCAATCAGGCCAATCTTAGAACGCGGCTCATGGAACTTGGTCTTACCAAGCGGCTTCGTCAGAATGTCGCCCAGCTATTCTTCGCTTCTGATGAACTCTACCTTGATCAGACCTACTTCAGCAGACTCTCCGACTAGATGATATTTAACTTCAATGTGCTTACTCTGTCCTTGAAGCACTGGGTTTTTAATCAAAGCAATGGCAGAGTTGTTGTCCACCCTTAGCGATGGCACTCTTGATGCTGATCCTTGCACCTCTGCTAGCACTCTGGCTAGCCACAATGCCTGCCTCACAGCTTGACTGTGCCACCACCTTCTACTTCATCGACTGCTAGGTGATTGGGCTGCTGCTAAGGAAGAAAATCACCCCAGTCGTGCTCTTCCTAGCATCGACATCGCCATCATAATCACTATCACTAAATCCCATGTAACACCCGCCATTTTAGTCATCAAGGTGACTTTGAAGAATTGGAAGCAATTCGAGAAGAAAAGAAAAAGGAATTGGCCGAAAATCAAATTCGGGGCAAATTTGACCGAAAATTTGAATTTTGAATTTGAAATTCAGAAAAATTCGGCAAAAATATGGAATAAAAGTGTAAGAGTGATTAGAACTTGAGGATCAAGAATTTAGAATAGAACCGGTCCTAAATATCTCAAAGGAATTAACGAAAGAAAATGGAAAACTGAAATTACTGTTCATCGTCTGAAAATAGGAATTCAGAAAAACAGCAGCAGAGTCTATTTTCAAAATTGAATTCTGCTAAAATTTTCAAATAAGTAAATCAATAAAACTCTACCATATTGAAGTATGGACTTTGGACAAGTATCTTCAGGTGTTGTTGATCAGGAATAGTGGGGGGAACAAATTCAAATCCAAGCTCAAAGTCAGCACATTATCACAGGTGACTGTCTTGCCGAAATGGCTAAGTCTGAAACAGCAATATAAGGCTGACTTTGGATTTGATTTCAGAGAAATGTAGATCAAAAGGAGTAGATGTTCTTGAGCAAAATGGAAACCTTGGAGATGGTAGAACACGAATGGGAAGAAGTTGGACTGGAAAAGGAGGATTTGGATCACAAAATTCATTCACAAAGTGAGGCAAATGTCACTGTTGTGTTACTGACGAACTGAATGTCGATTTCAGTAAAGTTCAGACAAACACAAGAAACAATTCAAAATTCGACTATGGTTTGATGTTTATCTCGGGTCAGAGCTAAAATAAAATTTCAAGAGTTCAAGTTTATCTACAACTTCGGTTAAGACACATGTGCACCGTCGGATGGAAAATCAACCGTAATTTAGCTCTGAAGTTCGGGCGTCAGAAGAAAAGGAGGGAAACGGTGACAGAGCCGAGCTCGACGTGTCGCCGCTGCCGCTCTCGGTCGCTCGCCAGCACAACGGCTACGCCACCTCCTCACCACGCAAGCCTATGGGTAGACCACGGTAGCAACCATGCGCGCGGTAAACCGTTCGTATATCTACTGCTCCCGCGCCGCCCATTTTACCGCCGTTCTTTTTACCGCCGCCAGCGCCTCTGTCCAAGCCGCCGCCGCCGAGCAAATTCCATCGCCACACCGCAGCTCCTGTCGATTCCCTCCGTCCACACCTCCGCCCACACCCCACCAGCAACCCTAGCAGCTTGTTGCCCAGCTTCTTCGCCGGCACGCCATAAACCGCCGCCGTTTCTGTCCGCCGTCGCCGCGCCTCCCGCTCACGGTGAGCACCCCCTTGCGCTTGTTCCCTTCCTTCTTGGGTAGTCTTAGGCAGGTCCTTAGGATGCCAGGATGGTGTAGCCGTAGTCGTTGGGGTAGTTTGCGCCGTTGTCGTGCGTAGCCGCGACCGGCCGTGGGTGCCGCCGCCCGCCGCCGTGGAGGGAATGGCTCCGGCCATCTCCCGAGGAGCTGTTGCCACGTGCGGGTGCGTGAAGGTACAGAGGTGCTGTCTTGACCGAGTTCCGCCGCCGGTAGAGCGCCGGCCGGCGAGTCGCGCCGCCCCCTGTCGCGCGCGCGCGTTTTGGCGGGAGGAGGAAGAAGCGTCTGGAGCCTTGGGACCGCTCGTCAGTGGGATAGGAGAGGAGGAAAAGAAGGCCGAGTGCGGCCGTCTATTGGGCCGCGGCCTTAAAGGCCCAAGAGCGCGTGCGGACGACCGTGGAAAGAAAAGGGCCGAAGGCCCAGTAGAAGGCAGGCCGCGCTCGCGAGGGAAAAGAAAAGGAAAGAGGGCCGCCGGGTCGTCGCGGGTAAAGAAGAGAAGAAGGAAAAAAGAGAAAGCAGCCCAGTAAGGCCCGTCCGGGAGAGAAGAGGCCAGCGGGTAGAAGGAATAGGAGGAGAGGTGGGTCCGCGCCGCGGGCCCAGTGCAAGTGAGAGGGGGTAGGGTCGAGCCGCGTGAGAAAAGTTGCCCGGGGTGTTTTGGGGAAAAATTAGATTTCCTTTATAGAATAATTAGTTTAAATCCGAATTTCACCATTTAAATCACAGAAATTTCTAGGAGTGTCCAAAATTAGTGAAACCAATTTTGTTAGGCTTATTTTATTTTCCTTTATGCATTAAAATTTTTACACCCTAGAAAAATAATAAAAAAATTGGATATTTATTTAATGCCTTTCTTTTAAGGTAATTAAATAAATACTTAATCTTTATAAAATGCATAAAATATGAAATAACATTTTCATAATTACAAACTATTCTCAACTCATAGGAAATTAGGTTTTTAAGTTAGAAAATAATTATAACCTTTTCTAAAAAATAAAAAAAGGCCTTAAGTAAGGTTAAGTAGGAAAATAAAAATTGTGGGTTAATCTTTTGGGGTTTTTGTGTGTTGGCTTGCAACTTTATCATGATAAATTGTATAGTCCTTGTTGGCTTGCAACTTTATCATGAAGGAAAGTTGTATAGTCTTTTATTCAAAAAAAAAATTTGCATTCCTAACCCCTGCATGTGTTGTGCTATAGATCCCGAAGCACCAGAAGGAGATTATTTGGAATTTTCAGAAGGATCTTCGGAGTTCGAAGAAGTCTTTGAATTGGTCCCCTTCGAGGCCAACCCGTTGGACAATACTAACTTTTTAAGTGAACAAGGCAAGCCCCGATGCATTTATACCTATCTATTTTGGAGTATTATTTCATGTGTCCAATTATCGGTTATTTGCTTTATGTATGCACTAAGTCTAGGAGTTGCTTGAAACCTATTATTGTGTATGATCATGCCTTGCTTTAAGGACATCTTTGCCACTTGTTCAAACCTTTAGTAGATAACCCAAGTCTAGAATTGCTTAGTTGCTTACATACTTGGTTTACCAACCTTAAGGAAAACTTTTGAGTCATACATGTTATTTATGGGAAAATGACTTGGAAATTGAGAAGCGGACAGAAGCTAAGGATATAGTTCTGTCTGCTAGATTAATTTGGTTAAGGCCCGATTCGTTGTCTTAACCTTTGATCAAGTGATAAGCATCTGATCACTTACTGGGTATGGGACCAGTAAAGCCCAGTAGGTTAGTAAACTCTCTGATCGGGAATACTTCGTACCCGCGCTTGACGTGCTGGAGATTGGCAGGGGCGTAGCCTGAAACTCACATGGTGATCGGGCCAGACGTGGGGTCCCATGTGGGGGTGCGTCCCTGGGTCCGGGTAGTCGTATTCCCAATCATTGATCTTACTAATCAAAAAGTCGTTATGTACGACCTGGACAGCCGTATAAAACTGGTGATCAGGGTACTCTCCTGCAAGATGTAAATTGAGCCGGATCGCCGCAATTCTCGGTTATGAATGCACTTGATCACCGTTGAGCATCGTAGCGTAAATTCATGAATGATATACCTTTCTGATAAATGAGTGATGTATGGCTTAAATACCTTATTGTTGTATTTACTCTTTTCTCATCATCTAGAATGGTTAGGTAATCACTTAACCCAAATAAAAGATAAAACTAAGGCATCACTTGTAGTAAGATTTTCGGCAAAAGTTGTATTAGCCAAGTACACCAAAAAGCTAGCATATACTTCCAAAGAAAGCTATTATATTGGTTAGTCGGGTAAGACTTGCTGAGTACCCCGTACTCAGGGTTATCCCTTGTGGCTATCTTTCAGAAGCACCGCAGGAGTCTACTGAGGAGGAAGCCCCGAAGCCCTAGGGTATTGTTATGAGTCTCACAATACCCTTAAGAAGAAGTTTTTAAATGCCCATCTCCTCCTGAACTGTTTATGTTTTAAATCTTAGAACTCTGTCTAACACTGCACTGTTAAGTTTGCTTCAATCTATGTTCTGTAATAACTCGTACCTTTAATATGTATGTAAAAGTGTAATATTTGTTGATGTTATCCCATCGCGGATACTATCCTGATGTATGGCTATGAAACACAACGTGGATCTTTCAAGGAGTCCTAGGGACACTCGACGGACGATCGGACTTATACTGTAAGTGCGTTTCGGATAATTGCTGCGTCGGCAGCAATTAGGCGCATTTAAACCAGTTTAAGTTGGACGGTTCCGCTACATCCCGTCAGGTGAGCCTCCTTCTCCTTCTTCCTGCCAAACCGAGTCCCCAGTTCTTGGTTCCCTCCACATAACGCAGGATGTGCTTCACTACCACGAGATGATCTTCGCTTGGCTCTTCTAGGAATCGGCTTACATACCCAACGGCGAAAGCAAGGTCAGGGCAAGTGTTAACCAGATACCTTAGGCTCCCGACGATGCTCCTGTATACGGTCGCATCGACCAGCGGCTCTGAACTGAACTTGCTCCATGGGCACCTAACAAGGGTTGCACCCTGCCATGCCGCTTCTCTCCAGGATCTTGACGGCATAAGCTCCTTGGCTAAGTCAGATTCCACTCGCGCTCTGCTTCACTTCAATACCAAGGTAGTAGTGAAGTAGGCCAAGGTCGCTCATCTTGAATGCGGCCGCCATCTCGTACTTGAATCTCGACGTACACACCGACCACCAGCTGCATGTCGTCGTTCTGCCTAACGTACATGGTGTGTTCCGAGGGGCTCCTCTTGGAGCCATGCGATAGTAGTGTGTCATCCAGCTTCACGTTCTAGGCCCGCGGCGCCTGGTGCAACCCGTACAACGCCTTCTGCAGCTTGAGCATCTTTTGCTCCATGCCAGTGATGACGAAATTGGCTAGCTGCTCCACGTACACCTCCTCCTGCAAGTCGCCGTTCAAGAATGCCGACTTGACATCCATGTGGTGCACCTCCCACCCCTCGTGCGCGTGCAAGGGCAATGAGCAGGCGCACTGAGTCCAGCCGCACCACCGCGCAAACACCTCATCATAGTCGATGCCGTGCCATTGCGCATATCCCTTCACCACGAGACGCGCCTTGTGCTTGGACACCGCCCCTTGTACGTGTCGTCGTTCCTGCCGGCGAGTGGCAAGGCAAACTCCACTACTTGCGTCCTGCCTGACACTCTCGGCGCCTCCCCTGCAGTGGCGTGTGGCGATGGTGGCGGGGTCAGCTCGCCGTCTGATGGAGCCTTCCTAGGTGCCTCGACGGCACCCTAAGCCGTCGGAGTCGCCTAGCCCATGATGGAGTATTCCACCGTGAACACGTCGTCGTTGCCTCTCGTCACACCCGAGTTGCCACTCGTGCCCCAGTTCCACTGGGCTTGATCGTCAAACATGGCTCCCGCGTCACATGGACGCTCTTGGTGACGGAATCGTACGCTCATAGCCGATGAAGATCATCTTGCAGCCTCGATCCTCTAGCCTCTTCAGATGAGGCTTCGTGTTGTGGACATAGATGATGCTGCCGAACATCTTGAGGTGGTGCACTGCTGCCTTCTTCCCGTGCCAAGCTTCGAATGGTGTCATCCCATCCACGCTCTTCGTCGGGCACCTGTTCAGCACATACACCGCTGTGCTTACCGTTTCACCCCAGAACTAGTCGGGCATCCCTTTCTCCTTGAGCATGCTCCTCGCCGCCGCCACTACAGTCTCGTTCCGGCACTCCACCACGCAATTTATGTTGTGGGCTGTAGGGCATAGTGTGTTGATGGTGAATGTCGTCCTCCACACAGTACTCCATGAACTCAATTGAGGTGAATTCACCCCCTCGATCAGTTCAGAGAGCCCTCAGCTTGACTCTAGACTCGCCTTTTGCCCATGCCTGGATCTCCTTGATGGCAGCTGCAGCATGATCCTTTGAAGAAACTGCAGCTACCCACATGACTATAGGTCGCCAAGGCCTAGAAGTACAAGTGGTCGCCCTAACGGTCACTCTCAAACTCACTTGAGTGACGAAAGTCACTTAGCTTCTTTAATAGGGCTTGTTTCCAAATTAGTCCAACTTCGTACCTATCCGGCATAAACAGGACTTGCTCAGGTCGTCCACCAGCAACAGGAAGTACATGTTGCCCCTTGGCGTCGTTAGCGCGATGGGGCCGCATGGTCCCCATGCACCAGCTCCAAAAGTTGCCACGTACAGTACTCTGCTTGCATCGGGAAGGAGGTGTGCCTCTACTTGCCTGCCTGGCAAGCTTCGCACAACCACTCCACCTGGCCGAGCTCCGGTAGCCCTTGAACCAGCTCCTCCCAAGCCAGCTTCGGCAACGCCGCCATGTTGACATGGCCAAAACACTCGTGCTAGTGCCACGCTACCTCGTCGTCGCATCCGCGCACCGCTAGGCACACCGGCTGTGCCATCTTGATGTGGAGCATGTACAGCCGGTTTGCCCCCCGCGACACCTTCGCCAGCAACTGGCCTCCAATCTCCCAGATCCTCATGACTCCGATGTCGATCTTGATCTTGTACCCCAATTCATCAAGTTGCTCGATGCTTACGATGTTCATCGTCAACCGGGGGATGAAGTAGACCCAAGCGAATGAGCGAAGCTCACCGTTCTTTCACCCAAACGTGACCGTCACGCGGCCCTCGATCCACGCCACTGAATCGTCACCAAAACGCAAGGTGCCCAACACCGTCGTGTCTCGCTTCGAGAAGGTGTCCCTGGACCTGGACATATGGTTGGTAGCCCCGGTGTCCAGGACCCACGTCTCCGCCTCGTGCTCCGCCTCCTCTCCAAGCTAGGTGAAGACCTTCTCCTCCCGGATCTCGATCTGAGACCTGGATCTCGCCTCCGCCGCTTCACATCCGCCACTGCCATGTGCCTGCCCCGCCCTCTGTAGCGGCAAGACAACAAGCGGCAGTGGGACCGCTATCGAGGAGGTGGCCGCCGGTGACCCGGTCGGCATTGCTCCCTCTTCAGCTTCGACGGGCATTTGCGGCCCAGTGGCCCAGCTTGCCGCATCTCCTGCACTCATCACTAGTGGGCTTACTAGATGACGACCAGCTTGACGACCGGCCTCCTTGCCCACGGCCACGCCTGCATCCTCCTCCTCTGCGGCGTTCTGATCCACCACTCGTGCTGCCGCTGGAGTGGTTCTCCGCCTCTCGCTTCTTCCGCTAGGCGTCCCACTCCTCCTCCGTGAGGTAGAGCCACCCGTCGTGCTGCAGCGCCCCCGGAGCCTCCTCGAAGGTCTCCTCCACCACCTTCAGTCACCCCACCTGATCCGAGAGGGTGAGGGTTGACACATTGAGGAGCGTGGTGATCGCGAGAACGATCTGCTTGAGCTGCAGTGGAGCACTACGGATGACCTTCTCCACGATCTTGGCCTCCTCGACCCCTGCGCCAAGTGTGGCGAGCGTCGTCGCCATGCCATTCAGGCGCAACGCAAAGTCTTCGATGGTCTCACCATCGTTGAATGTCACTAGGTTGAACTTCCGCAGGAGTTGCACCGAGGCGGATTTCTTCATGCAGTCGTTGCCGAACTGCATCTTCAAGATGGTCTTCCAGGCCTCCTTTGCCATTTCCTTGTCGGCGATGGAGGACACCATCTCTGGTGGCACCGCGCTGTAGAGAGCATCGAGCGCCATCATCTCCTCCTGCGCATCGGCACCGCCGTGCTCGACGACGTGCCAGAGCACCCTCGCCTTCAACTTCACCTTCATCAGCAGCACCCAATCGGAGTAATTAGTCTTGGTGAGGGCGGGGTAGCTACTCCCGCTGCCCACCTCACGAATCACCCGCTGGATCACGACGCCCTCGCTGGAGGAGCCGCTTCTTCTCGTCACCCATCAGCACCCCAGTCTGGAAACCGGCTCTAATACCAATTGTCAGAAACACACCGGAGAAACAACGTCGCCGGCGAGCTCACAGCCAAGAACACACATGAACACACCGAACTCAATTTGCGTTGTCAACTAGGCAACATGGCAGCTTTTCTAGAGTTTATTGCATTGCTTAAGTAGACGATTACAAGGTAAGAAATTAGGCCCTCACAATCAGCAGGTTGGCTATACAATCACTCAATTGCAAATTGCTAAATTAAGCTACTAGCTAAACTAGGAAAGCATGCTGCTAAACTCGCTCTGGATTGCTCCAATTGGTATGTACTACTCAGGTGGCGGACAAAAGATCATGTTCAGGACAGGTTCTTGCAAGGTGTTTGCAGTAGACCCTGATGGTGGCGACCCAGAGATTTTATTCACACCAGACGATACCATGGTTGGAAGTTGTGAGGATGACTATGTACCAGCATTTGCTCTATTAGAGGAGAGCCTCGTGCCCGTAGGCGTCACAATTGAGGACATGATCTACTCATCGCCAACAACTGAAGCTTGGTTCGACATCCTCAAATGGCTGCCGGACACGTTCTATTTTGGAGCTGAGATTAGTTTGCAGGGAGTGGTGCGGAATGTTCATGACTGATTCATTTATCGAATCACATGTTATCCATTCAAACTTGAAAAGGAGCCCGCAGATTAAGTTCATCGTGGATCCTCGCTTCGGTTACTATATGGATCTGGAGGAATGGATCGGTCAACATGAAGAATATCCAGACCTTAATCTTGTATGTTCCTAGCCTTGTTACGGTCTCAATGTTGGGAGCTGCTCATACTGGGATTTCGTATGCAATCCAACCATAGGTTATTGTGAGCACATAGAATTTGATGATAATGATGGTACATTCTTTGCGGGTGGTATTGGATTGGGGTACAACACAGAGATTGACAAGCATATCATGGTGCATGTCACCTACACAGAGAAGAACCTGGAAACTGCTGGATAAGTCTTGGCTTTCTTGTGGGGTTGCTGGACAGTCTTGTGGGGTTGCTGGACAGTGGGACTGCTGTCCTCCTTGTTGACTGGAGGAGGACAGTCTTGTGGGGTTGCTGGACAGTGGAACTGCTGTCCTCCTTGTTGACTGGAGGAGGACAGTGGGGCTGCTGTAGATACTGCTAGTCCTTTGTTGACTGAAGGAGGACAGTGGGGCTGCAGCATATGCTTGCTGCAGCACCACTTTTGTTGACTACTTTTAGGGTAGGACAGTCCTAGGCATCTTAGACTAGATAGGACAGCATCAAAAAGGCATCTTAGACTAGCATATGCCTTGATGCTTGGCTGGTTGGCTGCTTGGCCAGCTATAAATATGTATCCTCAACCCTTGGTTGGATATGGTATTGTGGAAAGAAAACCCAGAAAATTGCCCCAACTCTTCCTAAGTGCCATCCTCTTGATGAGAGTTACAGTTCAGATCCTAACAACTGGTATCAGAGCCGTACTATCCTGTAGCTTGAACATCTCCTGCTCACAACCCTCCCCAGCCACCTTTTGTCCCCAGCCGGTAGCAGAAGCACCGGCTGTCCCTGCTCACTCCTCTCCCTCCACGCAGACGAGCGGCAGCTCGTCGGAAGCAGCCTCTTCCCCACGCAGCCCCCCGGTAGCGCGCTATGTCCGCAGGACAGTCTCAGCACTCGGTTGCCTCGAGCGTACGACGTCGGCAGGAGGCCGAGCTCGCTGCGGCAGAGGAGTGTACCCGAGTGGCGGCGGAGACCGCTGCGGCGGCGGCAAGGGCGTCGAGGCTGGCGGCAACGGAGCTGGCTGCAGCAAGGGCGGAAGCGGAAGCGGCGGCGGCGGCAGATGCCGCACGTGCGGCGGCAGCGGAGCTCGAGACTCTACGTGGCGGTAGCATCAGCAGCGCTACCTCTGTCGATGGCGGTACCGACGTAGAGCTCGTGCAAGCAAGGGAGGCGGCGCAGGAGCGGGCGGCGCAGTGGGCAGCCGAGCACACCCGCGGGCGCGGCGGCGGCAGCCTCGATGGGCGTGCACGCGCCGGCGGCGCTCCAGGCGGGGGCGCGCGCGACGACCGTGTTCCTGGCGGACATGGTGACCGCGACTTCCAGGGCGACCCGCACATCGACGTCGCACTGGAGGTCCAGCGATTACGGGAGAGGGCTGCCCAGCTGGAGGCGGAGATGGAGTTCGATCGACGGCACGGCGGCCGGGTCGACGGAGAGCGCGGCCCTTACAGGCAGCGTGGCTCTCCCTCCCCGGACCGTCGTCATGGCCGCCACGGGGCCCATGCTGTTGTCAGGGAAGTTGGCCCCGGTGGTGGGTGGCCTACCCTCACCAAGACCAACAACGTCGAGTGGGCCGCGGTGATGAGGGTGAGGCTCCAGGTGCGGCACATGTGGGAGGCAGTCCGGTACGGCGACGTCGACTACGATGAGGATCGACGGGCGCTGGACGCCCTCATCGCTGCAGTCCCGCCCGAGATGCAGTTCTCGCTTTCCCAGAAGTGAACTGCCAAGGAGGCTTGGGACGCCGTCGCTGCGGCACGCATCGGTAGCGATCGCGCCCGCAAGTCCACACTGCAAGCACTTCGCAAGGAGTGGGAGAACCTGGCCTTCAAGCCAGGTGAGGACGTTGATGACTTTGCTCTCCGTCTCAACACTCTGTTGCAGAAGATGGTGCAGTACGGCGACGACACCTACGGCGAGGAGAGAGCTGTCGAGAAGCTCCTCCGCTGCGTACCCGAGAAGTACAAGCAGATCGCTCGCTCGATCGAGTCTCTACTGGACCTCTCCAGGATGTCGATCGAGGAGGCGATAGGTCGCCTGAAGGTCGTCGACAGCGACGAGTCACAGCCTCCCTCAGGGCCTGTCATCATCGGCGGGAAGCTCCACTTCACTCAGGAGCAATGGGAGGCCCGCCAGGGTGATCGGAAGAAGGGGGAGCCTTCTTCCTCGATTGGCGGCCGCAGGCGCGGCAAGCCACGCAAGGCGCCCAAGGCTCGACGAGGTGCCGAGGGCGGTGCGCGAGGAGGCGCCCAGGGTGGTGCTAGCGGTGCACGAGGAGGCGCCCAGGGTGGTGCCGCCGGCGAGCACAGGCCGCCACGAGACGACACGTGCCGCAACTGTGGCAGGCTTGGCCATTGGGCTAAGGACTGTCGACAGCCAAGACGCGGCCAGGCTCACGTCGCACTAGCGGAGGAGGAGGAGCCAGCTCTGCTCCTGGCACATGCAAGCATCGAGCTAACTCCAGCGGCATCGGCCGCAGCGGTTCTCCTCCACCTTGACGAGCCGAGGGCACACGCCTTCCTCGGCGACGGCTCCAGCAACGATAGGACTGAGGGGTGGTGCCTCGACACCGGCGCTACCCAGCACATGACCGGTCGGCGAGAGTTCTTCACCGAGCTTGACTCTAGCATCCGAGGCACCGTCAAGTTTGGGGATGCCTCCGGCGTAGAGATCAAGGGCGTCGGCTCCGTCATCTTCACCGCCGAGTCTGGAGAGCATAGGCTGCTCACCGGAGTGTACTACATCCCCGCGCTGAGGAACTCTATCATCAGCTTGGGACAGCTGGAAGAGAACGGCTCGCGCGTGGTGATCGACGACGGAGTCATGAGGATTTGGGACCGCCGTCGTCGCCTCCTTGCCAAGGTAACCAGAGGCGCAAATCGCCTCTACATCCTTAATGTGCAGGTGGCACAACCCTTCTGCCTTGCTGCTCGTCGGGACGACAGGGCGTGGCAGTGGCACGAGCGCTTCGGGCACCTTCATTTCGAGGCCCTGAAGCGGCTCAGTGCCAAGGAGATGGTGCGAGGCCTACCATGTCTTGATCATGTGGAGCAGTTCTGCGATGTCTGTGTGTTGACAAAGCAGAGGCGGCTCCCATTTGCCCAGCAGGCGAGCTTCCGAGTCAAGGAGCGGCTCGAGCTCGTGCACGGGGACTTGTGTGGCCCGATGACACCGGCCACACCCGGAGGACGACGCTACTTCTTGCTGCTCGTCGACGACCTCTCCCGCTACATGTGGGTGATGATCCTCGGCAACAAGGGGGAGGCTGCGACCGCCATCAGGCGCACGCAGGCTGCTGCGGAGGCGGAGTGTGGCCGCAAGTTGCGCGTGCTGCGCACCGACAACGGCGGCGAATTCACGGCGGCTGAGTTCGCGTCGTACTGCGCTGATGAGGGCATTCAGCGCCACTACTCCGCGCCGTACAGCCCGCAGCAGAACGGCATCGTTGAGCGGCGCAACCAGACGGTTGTGGGGATGACTCGGGCCCTCCTCAAGCAGAGGGGGATGCCGGCTATTCTCTGGGGAGAGGCGGTGGTGACGGCCGTCTATATCCTCAACCGCTCGCCCACCAAGACGCTCGACGGCAGGACGCCATACGAGGCTTGGCATGGGCGCAAGCCGGCGGTGTCCCACCTGCGGGTCTTCGGCTGCCTCGCGTTTGCCAAGGAGCTTGGCCACATCAGCAAGCTTGACAACAGGAGTACTCCAGGAGTGTTCATCGGTTACGCGGAGGGCTCGAAGGCCTACCGCATTCTCGACTCGGAGACACAGCGTGTGCGCACAACGCGCGATGTTGTGTTCGACGAAGGGCGAGGATGGGCGTGGGACAAGGCGGTGGATGACGGTTCGACTCCGACATACGACGACTTCACTGTCGAGTACGTCCACTTCGAGGGAGCTAGGGGAGTAGGCAACTCTTCTTCGTCGAGCGTGCCTACCCTGGTCCCCGAACCTCCACCGACTCCGACGCCTGCTACTCCGGCAGTGCCACGCTCTCCAGCCGCGACTTCAGCTGCGACGAGCTTCTCGCCGGCACCACCACAACCGGCGACGCCACGTACTCCAGCACCGACGGCCACTCCTCCGGGCACATCTACTCCAACACCAGCTCATGTCGAGCACAGCCCGGTGGAGTTCGCCACTCCGCTCTCTCATGACGAGGAGCGCATCGACGCGTACCACGACGGCGAGCAGTTGCGGTACCGTACGATGGAAGACCTCCTCGGCGACCAGCCGGTGCCGGGACTGGTGCCTCGCGACCTGGAGGCACAGTTGCACCTTGCATGCGACGATGGCGAACCTCGGTCTTTCGCAGAGGCCGAGAGACACGCGGCATGGCGCGCTGCGATGCAGTCGGAGATGGACGCGGTTGAGAAGAACCGCACCTGGGAGCTTGCTGACCTCCCTCATGGTCACCGCACAATCACCCTTAAGTGGGTGTTCAAGCTGAAGAGGGATGAAGCCGGTGCCATCGTCAAGCACAAGGCTCACTTGGTGGCACACGGGTTCATGCAGCAAGAGGGGATCGACTTCGACGATGCTTTCGCCCCCGTGGCACAGATGGAGTCCGTGCGACTCCTCCTTGCGCTGGCCGCCCAGGAAGGCTGGCGCGTTCATCACATGGACGTTAAGTCGGCGTTTCTTAACGGCGACTTGAAGGAGGAGGTCTACGTACACCAGCCGCCGGGTTTTGCGACCCCCGGCAAGGAGGGCAAGGTGCTGCGCTTGCGCAAGGCCCTCTATGGCCTGCGGCAGGCTCCGAGGGCGTGGAATGCCAAGTTGGATTCCACGCTCAAAGGGATGGGCTTCGAGCAAAGCCCGCACGAGGCGGCCATCTACCGGCGGGGCAATGGAGCAAATGCCCTGCTGGTGGGTGTCTACGTCGACGACTTGGTGATCACCGGCACCAAGGATGCGGAGGTGGCGGCGTTCAAGGAAGAAATGAAGGCCACCTTCCAGATGAGTGACCTGGGGCCTCTCTCCTTCTACCTGGGGATCGAGGTGCACCAGGATGATTCCGGGATCACACTTCGACAGACCGCCTACGCCAAGCGCGTCGTGGAGCTAGCCGGGCTCACCGACTGCAACCCAGCTCTCACTCCGATGGAGGAGAGGCTGAAGCTGAGCTGCGACAGCACGACGGAGGAGGTAGACGCTACGCAGTACCGGCGTCTTGTGGGGAGCCTTCGCTATCTCGCCCACACACGATCGGACTTGGCATTCTCCGTCGGCTACGTCAGTCGATTCATGCAGCGACCGACGATGGAGCACCAGCAGGCCGTGAAGAGGATCGTCCGCTACGTGGCGGGGACCCTCGACCACGGTCTCTTCTACCCGAGGTGTCCCGGGGTGGCACACTTCGTCGGGTACAGCGATAGCGACCACGCCGGCGACATCGACACCAGCAAGAGCACGAGCGGGATTCTCTTCTTCCTCGGCAAGTGCCTCGTTAGCTGGCAGTCGGTCAAGCAGCAGGTGGTGGCGCTGTCCAGCTGCGAGGCCGAGTACATAGCGGCCTCCACTGCTTCGACTCAGGCGCTTTGGCTTGCCCGACTGCTTGGTGATCTCCTTGGCAGAGACACTACAGCGGTGGAGCTCATGGTGGACAGCAAGTCTGCTCTGGCCCTGGCAAAGAATCCCGTTTTCCATGAGCGGAGCAAGCACATCCGGGTGAGGTACCACTTCATCCGAGGTTGCTTGGAGGAAGGAAGTATCAAGGCGAGCTACATCAACACCAAGGATCAGCTTGCGGACCTACTCACCAAGCCCCTTGGGAGGATCAAGTTCCTTGAGCTCTGTTCCCGGACCGGGATGGTCCAACGTTCCCACAAGACGACGCACAAGGCTTAGGGGGAGAATGCTGGATAAGTCTTGGCTTTCTTGTGGGGTTGCTGGACAGTGGGACTGCTGTCCTCCTTGTTGACTGGAGGAGGACAGTCTTGTGGGGTTGTTGGACAGTGGGACTGCTGTCCTCCTTGTTGACTGGAGGAGGACAGTGGGGCTGCTGTAGATACTGCTAGTCCTTTGTTGACTGAAAGAGGACAGTGGGGCTGCAGCATATGCTTGCTGCAGCACCACTTTTGTTGACTACTTTTAGGGTAGGATAATCCTAGGCATCTTAGACTAGATAGGACAGCATCAAAAAGGCATCTTAGACTAGCATATGCCTTGATGCTTGGCTGGTTGGCTGCTTAGCCAGCTATAAATATGTATCCCCAACCCTTGGTTGGATATGGTATTGTGGAAAGAAAACCCAGAAAATTGTCCCAACTCTTCCTAAGTGCCATCCTCTCGATGAGAGTTACAGTTCAGATCCTAACAGAAACAAGATATTATGAACTGCAGTGCAAAATGAAGTATGTGGATGGCTGCAAGTGGGATCCAATAAACCCTCCTTCTAGACCAGTAGCTGGCATACCGGCATACCGCCGACCTTTGTCAATGGCAAGATATGCTGGATGGTTGACCCTACTCTCGGACCAGTCTCTGCAAGATGCGAAATTGTCGCATTCGATGTCAACAAACAGGAATTTGAAGTCCTGCAAGGTCCACCATGCACCCATGGTAGTGGGCATATGACCATCCTCGAGCTTCAAGGAGCACTTTGTATTTCCTATTCAGACCAGAGCAGGAACACGGTCGACCTGTGGATTATGAAAGATGACGGTATCTGGTTAATGGAGTATCATATAGTGCTTGACAAGTTAGCGGAGAACGCTGCACCATTGGCTGTTGACCCAACAGATGGACGGATTTTGCTGAACACTGGTTGGTCATTGGGCTACTATGACCCCAGGACAGCAGCATTTGAGACCATCTACACCAAGGCCTTTCCGGACTTAAAGTTCAATCCCATTGTCTGCCATGAAAGTTTAGTCTGCCCACTAAACTAGTTGCACTCCTATTTTGATTTTCTTTCACTGTTCTTAAATCTCGTACCTTTGTTTGAAGGAAGCATTAAACAAGTTTACCAGAGCATTTCTACAAGAAAATGTGTACTCCTGTTCATTGGTGTTTGTGGTCATGGAACCTTGACTATAGTTTCCTAAGCATATGCTGAGCAGTTGTATCTTCTCGTTTGAAAGGATCATGTATTCATGTTAGAACTCGGCTACTCTGCATTCACAGATTACTGAATATAGCTTATCATGGAACCTACCTTACTTTGGTTGCGAGTTTGCTCAGTATGAACGAAAGGGGTCAGTGTTTTGGTTGTATCTTTGTTTGAAAGGAGCATGTATACTCAGCCCTTGAGTCAAGGTAAATATGATTCTATTTGTGACGAGTCATATCTTTACCTGCATTGCAAATTCAAACATTATAAAAGAGTGGACAATATTTTAGCTGTATGAGCTCTAGCATTATTATTTGGTAGTTTTGAGATTCATTGATTTTGCTTTCTTTTTTTTTTTTTTTTGTTTCTATCGACTGATGAATGTCTGCAGTGGAACTAATTCATCTGAATTGGACATGTTTCACTGTCAATTGATGGGTGCCCTCACTGGTTCTTATTCACCTGAGACATGTCACAATTTTATCATCGAGAGAAGAGATGAATGCCCCCAAAAGGTTCTTATTCTTGTGTTCTCGTTACAGTGAACGTGTAAGAACTCTAAAACCCTGTATGTTGACAGACAATGGCCACACAAGATGTTATCATATTGTTCATCCTTCTTGTAACCATTTTGAATGCATGAGAAAGATGAAAGATGTCAGAATAAAGGTTTAGTTTATGTTTTTTCTAGTATTGTGCGTAAAGAAGCATGTCATAACATCAAACTTCTATCCAGAAAACTACAAAAAGAAGAAATCTATTCAAGCAAAACCGCACCACGCATGGACATTCAACCAGAACCGCATCAAAGAGAGGCAGAGGCAGTCTGATCTTCTTGTCTGGCACTGCCACTGCCAGTAAGCCACGTTTTCACCTTGCTGTCCGCCAGCTTCCTCATCCTGAGAGCAGCAGCCATCAGTGTGTCATCGCTCTTGCAGAAGGCAAACCTGACGTACTGGTTATGGTAGCTTTCACGGTCGCAATTATCGTGGAAGAACCCATGGCCAGGCACGGCTGCCACACCAGCATCGTTGATCAAGTTCGTCACAAAATCTATCTGCATTGTGTTTTAATGCGCCACTGGTTAGAGTGCTTGCTCGATATGACAATATGGATGCAAGCTTATCCGCAAACATACATTGATACATCTTGATTATCTACCAATGCCCAGTAAGTTCAGTCAGATCATCGTGAATAATAGAAGAAGCATGTGAAAGTACCAGTATCAGAATATCATGTTTTGCACATAAATTTCCTGCACCAACTAGTTGTTCCAAATTCTATAATTGTCAGATATCAGTAGCATCTCCTATTCATGCTTCAGATATGGTTCAGTAGGGACTCACATCTGAAAGTTGCCAGGACAGGGGCAGCTCAGCAAATACAAAGACTGAACCTTGTGGCTTGAAGCTGATGTGAAAGCCAAAATCTTTCAGCAACTGAAGGATGAAGTCTCTTCTCACCTCATAGTCCTTATACCAAAGTAGATAACAGTTATATGGTGAGAGAATTAGATTTGAAATACTTGTGGTAGATTGGTAAACGTTGGAGGTTAGTGTGTGAAGGCTCACTTTTTTCAGGGATGAATAGAAGTCCGGTGTGCTTGTCAACGCGGTCAGTGCTGCTTCTTGGAATGGTGCAGGAGCTGAATCTGTTAGTTTGATATGGATATTCCTTATTGCTGAGGCAATGCTTGCTGGAGCACAAGCCCATCCAATTCTCCAACCTAGTTGGTTCAGACAGTAGTGTTATTAAATTGCCCTGATGATAGGTTGCTATTTGTATTGCTGCTTGCATCAAAACAAACTTCGCCACAAATTCAAGTCATGCTCACCAGTTACACTGTAAGTTTTAGACAGTGAGGATGTGATGATGGTCCTCTCTTGCATCCCTGGAAGAGAAGCCAGTGAGATATGCTTGTTCTCATCGTAAGTAATATACTCATAAACCTGGAAATATTCAGACACATTAAGGCAACATGTTGATGAAATTTTGTTTCAGAAGTCTGTCCACAAAGCTGAAGAATATTTAGTATACGTGCAATGAAAGAGAAGAAAGAGCAGCCTTTACTATTTGTTGCAGATCTACCTCATCTGTTATTGCAAAGCAGTCCATTTTCTGACAAGCTTGGGCGATAATCAGCAACTCCTCTTTGCTGAAGACCTTCCCTGTTGGATTATGTGGGCTGCAGTGGTGAGATTATGGAACTCGGATCAGTCGGCATGTCCTGTGCAAACATATATCTCCATATGCAGATAACGGCATCGATCGAGCATTCAGCCAATTCAACAAGCACCGGTGGGGATCAATCACCTGTTCAAGACAACCGCCTTTGTTCGACTCGTAAAAGATTTCAAGAATTTATCTTCGTTCAGAGTCCAAGAAGGTGGATCCAATCGCACATACACCTAATAACAAATTGAAGATTCTTCTGAATTCCAAATCACCAACCTTGCTCGGAGGAAAAAACTCTGAATTCTGAATTAGAGGAGCCATCTTACAGGGACACCTCGGGCCAGTTCAATGCACGTCTCGTACGTTTCGTAAGCAGGGTCGAAGAGCAAAACCTCATCCCCTTGATCAATTGCTGCATGGAAAGGAAAGGGGAAATCGAATATCCATCAACAAGGGCTCAGCAAGGAAAAATCTGCTCTGAAACTACCATAATAATTCAGTAGCTCGTACGAAATGTGCATTATTAGCTGTACTACTTGCAAAGATAGCAGCGGCAAACGCTTCCGACTGCCCGCAGCAGATGACGAAGTCCGTGAGCGGGTCGGCGTCGAGGCCGTGGTCCCGTCTCGCCGTCTCCGCGAGGACGTCGCAGATCCCCTGCACATGCCTACGCCACCGCTGCAGTAAGTAGTTTGTACTACTTGCAAAGAGAGGAGAGGAGAGGAGGTCGGTGGCGTGGAGAAGGGACCTGTACTGGTTGAGGTCGGCGGCGATGGCGGCGGCGGCGGCGGCCTTGACGCGGGGAGGCGCGGGGAAGTCCGGGAAGCCCTCGGCGAGGTTGACGGCGCCGACGCGCTGCGCCAGGTGGGACAGCTGCTGGATGGGCGACGGCGCGGACCGCCTCGACGCCGCCGACAGCCTCCGCTCCATCGCGTGCTGTCAGCTCCAAGCAAAGCCGCTCCGGTTTCGCGGCGTCGCGTGTGAGTGTGACCGTGTGAGAAAGAGTGTCCGGATAAGGTGAGGTCAGCACAGCTGAGCCAAGCTAAGCTAAGCTAGCAGTGTGCTACGCGCCTACGCCCGCTGCCGTGCGCACGGACGCGAATTCAGTGCCGTCGAGGCACCGGGCCTGGTTGGAAGGAGGTGGTTAAATTTTAGCCCGTCGCATCAAATGTTTGGATACTAATTAGGAGTATTAAATCTAGACTAATTACAAAATTAATTACACAACCTCTAGGCTAAATCGTAACATGAATCTATTAAGCCTAATTAGTTCATGATTTGACAATATGGTGTTACAGTAACCATTCGCTAATGATGGATTAATTAGGCTTAATAGATTCGTCTCGCGATTTAGCCTAGGGGTTCTGCAATTAGTTTTATAATTGGCTTATATTTAGTCCTCCTAATTAGTATCCGAACATTCGATGTGATAGGGCTAAAATTTAGCCTCTGGTATCCAAACGCCCACTTCTTCTACCAAATCTACCGTGAATCAACTACAGCCTAGAATCTTCTCCATCCGAGCTTTTTTTAACAGGGAGTCCATCAGCAAGCGGGGCGCGCTGCTCTCTCGCACGTTGCGCCGCCTCCGCGCGCCACGCTACTCTCCCGCAAGCTCGCGCGCTGCGCCACCCTCTGCGCCCCCGTGCGCTGTGCTGCTATCCCGCGGGCTCGCGCGCTGCGTCGTCCTCTGCACCTCCGAGGAAAGGGCGTGTGCAGGGCGTGTGCCGCCCTCTGCACCTCGCTGTCGTTGGCCCGCCAAGTCGCCATGAAGGAGAGGGATACGGCCCTCAACAGGACGCCATTGTCAGGTATATTAGTAACCTCTTTTCCTTCTCGTGACCTAAGCATGTGCACAAAACAACTAATTCACCTCGCACTCACATTTGTATCATTCTGAGATCCCGTGACTATAGAAGGTTAATATGCTCAATTTCATGGTAGGAAAATCATACGCTCTAATTTGTTTTTGGCCATATTTATGGAACTGTGAGTGATGTGGAAGGCAATGGCAGAATTTGAGAATAGATGAGGCTAAGTTTTGGGTTGCATATAGGGGTTGTAGAGGCTTTAATATGAGAAAAAGGTATGCAAATATAATCAGCTATGATAGCAAGGTAACTTCGTGTAGGTTTGTTTATTCTAACGAGGGTCATAGAAGAAAAGGGAAAATAAACAATGTGACCACTAAATCTGTTGAACCAAAAAAGAAAGAACCAAAGGTACGTTCTCAACTTGCAATATAGAAATTTCTATGTGTTGTTGCCATTCATAGGTAATTAGTGATACTTTTGTTGGCAGAAACAAAAGTAAGATGATGGTGTACAACCTCCAAAGGAAGTGGAGAATGATGGCAGTAATAAAGGAGCGATCATGGACGTTGAGAGTACAATATTATTGCCAATTTTACCTAACTCATGACAGCTCCAATGTATGATGATGATATTATTCATGTTGACAATCTATTCTAGTATGTGCAAGTTGGTTAGGTAGTTTTTTGGACTGCATAGGACTGACTATAGTATTTTGTATTTTGTGAAGTAACTATAACATTTATGACCTAATTGTACTAGTGAATTGTCAAGTAATAGCATTTTCTATACTATAATATCAATTCGAGAGACTCAAAGTGCCATGTATTTACATGGTGATGTATTATGAATGTCACTTTCAGTGATTCAAAATGTAAGCTTTATTTTACGTTACATGCATGTATGAATGTCACTATTGTTTGCTATTTTGTGTGCTTCTATTTTGTGTGCTAAATAAATAAGGCCTGGTTTGGTTTCCCTACTTATTTTTAGCACGCGTCACATCGAATGTTTAGACACTAATTAGAAGTATTAAACGTAGGCTATTTACAAAACCCATTACATAAGTGAAGGCTAAACGGCGAGACGAATCTATTAAGCCTAATTAGTCCATGATTTGACAATGTGTTGCTACAGTAAATATTTGCTAATGATGGATTAATTAGGCTTATATTAGGCTTAATAGATTCATCTCGCCGTTTAGCCTCCACTTATGTAATGGGTTTTGTAAATAGTTTATGTTTAATACTCCTAATTAGTATCTAAATATTCGATGTGATACGTACTAAAAATAAGCAAAAATAACCCAACGCCCCCTAAGTCAGATTGTCTGAAAAATACTAAAGATGGGAGGCATATAGACTTGAGAAGCAAAGAAGCAAAGGTACGATCGGGGAGAAGACCGGAAGGGCCGTTGCTTGCTGCTAGCCCTGCTATGGAAGCGTCACGTGATGACCATTCACCTGATGGCATGCAGAGCTGGGAAGAAAGCAGACGATGACGGCGGCGCAGGGAGAGAGGCTGCGGCGAAAGGACGGATCAGCAGGCACTTTGGAGGGAAGAGCACAAAAGTTGCAGGCTGCAAAATTAAGCTTGACGTTCAAACCAGGAATTTTGCAACTAGAGGCTGCACGCCTGTCAAATTCCATACAACAATCTGATCGAACTGGAGTATGCTCTATGGTAAGCACTACCCCAACCCCATCGCAGCCGTTGGGTAGAGAGCGTTGTGGGATCGGATCCGTTGATTCTTCCCTAAATCAATTAGCAAGTCCTCCTAGTTGACTGCTGTAGTAGCTGTTGGGTCAGGGACTCGGGGGGGCAAGTCGATCACTTGAAAAGTAGCCTTTGAAATTCGTACACTGAAGTCGTGTGTGCGACCTGCAACACAGTGGATTACCAAGCACTACTTTGAAGAAGCTAGTACATGAAGACTGACGTGCTATACTGCTATGCAATTTGCGAGCCAATCGCTCCACGTGGACTTTGAAAACCAGTGCTTATATGCAATTTGCAGAGACGATTTGCTCAGTGCACTTTGAAACTCTTAAAAATCCGTACGTTACCTAGCATATGCAATCTGCAAGATAAACTGTACGTGTGGCGTGTACGAGGGACGAAAAGGGCTAGTTTTCTCATGTACTAGCTTGAGAAATGCACTTTGAAAACTAGCGCTTTCCATATATTTTGTGGCGTTCCGTCCTGTGACCTCAGTACCTCCTCACCCATCAATGATCGAGGCGCCTTCCCTATTCTGGACGCTCCCGGTCTCGGGCCTCTCAGCCGTGTATTCACTCCTGAGAGGCCTCTGCCTCTCTGCAGCGACCCACGGCTTAACAGGAGTTCATCAAAGAAAAATGGCCAACAGAAAGAGCGCCGGAGGTTTCACCGTCAACCACACCACATGCATGCCATGTAAACAGCATCACAATTCACAAGCATCTGCCTCTGCATTACAAAACGATATTTTCCTAGCACCACACGTACGGTCACACTCACACAGGGTAGTCAAGATCACACCGGCTGGGTGGGCGAAAATACTGGGCAGACCAAAGAAAGGGGCGGAAAGAATGAACCATCTCCCCCAGAAAAAATTGGGAGAACGAGACGACCGGCCTGCGACCTACCGCGCTTTCGCCCATGCCTTCTTCGTCTCCTGCAGAACCGAAACCAAACAAACCCCTGCCCCTCCCTATTAAAGCACCCAAGATGTTGCCATGGCCTCGCCGCGCAGACGCAACGGGATCACAGCAGCAGAACACTTGGAACAGAGAGAGAGAGAAAGAGAGAGGCCGAGGAGAGAAACAGTGTGGGGGGTGACGATGTCCGGCAGCGTCGTCAGCGGGGGCGCCAATGGGAAGAGCCAGCAGGGCTCCAGGGGCAAGGCCATGCTGCTTGCCCTGGGCAAGGGCCTCCCTGGCCAAGTTCTGCCGCAGGAGAAGGTTGTGGAGAGCTACCTCCAGGACAGCACCTGCGACGACCCCGCCACCAGAGCCAAGCTCGAACGACTTTGTAAGCTGCTTTCGTGTTTCATTTCAGCGCAGTTGTTATTTTCTCAGAATGGTTTACTTTTGATGCTGAAATCTTTGAGTTAGCGAATGTAGCTTCAAAATAATTTATCTTTATGCCGAGAACTTTTGAGTTGTCAAATGTAGCTTAGCTCTCCTCATACAGATCTTTTGGTCTAAACAACTTTCTGTTGTCAAAATATCACACAATTGTAATATATCGGATCAAGTACTCATCTATTGCAAGTAGAAAATGCAACTGGTAAAATGAAAGAGGCGTAATTTTCCATTCAGTATCGAAAAAAAGCACATGCACAAAAAATTTCAGAACCTCTTTTGCTATAAGAAAATCACTACAATGAGCCAATTCAGTTAACATTTTGTTTCATGTTCCTGGTGATGCTGACTGGATTACATTATGAGCATAAGGTCACAATACATAGCCTTCAGCTGTTATGCGATTGCTTCCATCATCATCCAGCAGACAGATGATTATTGCCCAATGATCTTCTTTTACAGGCAAAACGACTACAGTGAGGACAAGGTACACTGTCATGACCAAGGAGCTCCTGGATGAGCACCCAGAGCTGAAGACGGAGGGCATCCCAACACTGACGCCACGCCTTGACATCTGCAACTCTGCGGTGATCGACCTTGGTGCTGCCGCAGCTCGTGCCGCCCTTGACGACTGGGGCCGCCCTGCAGCCGACATCACCCACCTCGTCTATATCTCATCCAGTGAGCTTCGTCTCCCAGGGGGCGACCTTCACCTGGCTGCCCGCCTTGGCCTCAGCCCAAACACCGTGCGCACTTCCCTCCTCTTTCTTGGCTGCTCCGGTGGCGCTGCTGCCCTCCGCACAGCCAAGGACATTGCCGAGAACAACCCAGGGAGCCGTGTCCTAGTAACAGCTGCTGAGACCACTGTGCTAGGCTTCAGGCCACCAAGTTATGACCGTCCTTACGACCTTGTTGGTGCTGCCCTGTTTGGTGATGGTGCATCAGCTGTGATTGTTGGGGCAGGACCCATGACACCAGCAGAGAATCCCTTCTTGGAGCTTGAGTTCTCGACGCAGGAGTTCCTACCTGGGACCGACAAGGTGATCGATGGCAAGATCTCAGAGGAAGGAATTAATTTCAAGCTAGGGCGTGATTTGCCTGAGAAGATTGAAAGTCGGATAGAAGGGTTCTGCAGGAATCTCATGGACCAGGTCGGGATAAAGGATTTCAATGATGTATTTTGGGCTGTGCATCCTGGTGGACCAGCAATTTTGAACAGGCTTGAGTTCTGCCTTGAACTTCAGCCGGAGAAGCTCAAGATTAGTAGAAAGGCCTTGATGAACTATGGAAATGTGAGTAGCAACACAATCTTTTATGTGTTGGAGTATTTGAGGGATGAATTGAAGAAAGGGGCAATAAGTGAAGAGTGGGGGTTGATCTTGGCCTTTGGCCCAGGCATCACCTTCGAAGGATTGCTAGTTCGAGGTGTTAACTGAAACTGAAATACCTCCAAGAAGACCTTCACACGCTAGCATAAGGGAGGACCATAGGGAAGATTTACAAGGCACACATAAATACTAAGTATATATATACAGAGACATCTCATAAAGAGCATAGATGTCTGGGTGGCAGCTGTGCACTACATAGTACATTGCTAATGTTTTACTGTATTTATGTGTTTACCTATGAAACAATGTAAGGTACTTGAGTTTGCTTCTAAGACACTTGTAGAAATAAGGCACTATACATCATGTTGTTCCACTGTGCTATGTACTAATTACAGGATTAGTTCTGTACTGATTGTATACATGAGCGAACTGATTACAGTACAACAACCATCATTCCAAAGGAAAACAAAACAATTGCGTAATGAGACGTCAAAGACTGAAACACACATTATAACAAACATGTAACAGTGACAGATGGTAGATGCATCATCTATAATGGTCTCCTCGCCACTTCAACGTCATTTTAAATATTATTAGAAGACACAAAAATAGAGCAAACTCTTACAGTAAACGGATTATGGAATGGCACCTCTTACCATTCAGCTTTAGAGAGACATCTATAACATCCTGATCTAACCATGGACCTTTCAAAAAAAACAAGCTAGTGATAACTCGAAGACGACACTGGATCCCATATGAAAGCTTATCTTCATCGTTGTCATCATCGTTCAAGGTCCAAAAGACAAATCAATCAGAAGTAACAAAGATGCCTCTAGCAAATCATGGATTTGAACTTGGTGCTCCCTCTTCAAGAGACAATTCACCAACAACCTTCCCCCAAGCAAGCTTAGCATCACCTTTCACAAGTAAATCCATCTTGGCAACAACATCCCTAGCCTCCGCAGACCTCCCAGCCTTCACCAACCCCTCAACCAAACCCTTAACAGCCTCAAATGGTGGTGCTGCCTTCATCGCAAAGCAGCTCTTACAAATCCACAATGCATCATCAAGCTTCTCTTTCTCCACCAAGCTCCTAAACAGCACCACATATGTCTGTGAATGCGCAGACACACCCAAGTCACTCCTCCCCTCGCGCCTCTTCATGACCTTCATCCTCTTGAACACCCGCATCGCTAGCCCGACATTCCCCTCCTTGCAATACCCCTGCACGAGAGCATTGTAGGTAAGGTAATTCGGTGCTACCTCCTTTGACTCCATCACATCAAGCAGCTCCTCCCCCTTGACTGTCTCGCCTTTCTTGGCGAACCACTGTATCCTGCAGTTGTAGGTGACAACATTTGGCTCCAGCTTCCTAGCATTGATCTCCTTCAAAAGATTATTAAATCCCTCATCATCGTCCTGCGCGGAGTACCCGGCGAGGACAGTGTTGTAGGAGATGATGTCTGGGGCCGGGCGGTGCTTCAACTTCTTGTTGGCCATTTCGTCGAGCAGCTTCTGGGCAGCAGCGAGCTCAGAGTTCTTGACCAGGGCGTGGAGGAGCACATTGTGGGAGGCGCGGTCGGGTGCGACCCCGAGCGAGGACTCCGCGGAGGCGAAGGTGGACTTGAGGTCATCGAGGCGGCCGGCGCGGAGGAGCGCGGACAGGAGCGCCGAGAGCGAGATATCGGATCGGGCGGCGGGGGGTGAGGAGGAGAAGGCCCGGAGCGCGTCGTCGGGGCCAGGGAAGAGGGAGAGCGCGCGGGCCAGGAGGCCCGGCGAGGGCGGCGCGGAGGCGAGGAGGTTGTGGAGGAGCGAGGCGGCGAGGTCGGGGCGGCGGAGGCGGGTCAGGCGGGAGGCGGCCAGGGAGAAGAGCTGGCGCGAGGTGTGGAGGCGCGGGAAGTCGTGGCTGGAGAGCGCGGAGGCGACGAGGGAGTGGATACGGGCCGGGTCGGTCTCGGCGCGGACGGCGAGCTGGAGGTTGAGCACGGAGGCGCGGGCGGAGGTGGGCGCGGCCTGGGTAGAGGTTGCGGCGGGGGACGCCGAGGGATCAACGGCCGGGAGCGCGGAGAAGGCGCGGAGTAGGCGGGTTGAGGCGGCGGCGGCGGCGGCGCTTCGGTGCGCGGCGTGGCGGCGGAGGAGGAGGGACGCCATGCTGGGGGCTCGGGGGGCTCGGGGTTTGGCAGGGTTTGGGTGCCTCTTTTCCCCTTCTCAGTGTGTCAACTGTCAAGCGTTAGGGTTTGGGACAGCGAATCGATTGGCCCCTCGCAAAGCTACCCACGGCACTGCAGCATTTTTCAGTAGACTGCGTTCCTGGTCACCTCAAACTGCATATGACGTAATTGTATTTCTTTTTAAAATGTTTGATTCGAGTTTCCAAAGAGAGATGTGGACTAAAATATAATACCATCTTGCATTTTGTTAGGAGATACCTTCGCTCTCGGTAAAGACTTGAGTAAAATTATTAGCCTGCTCGGTACTGCAATAGCTGATACATCAACTGCACAACGGCTGCTATTTGAGCCTGCAGCTGCAACCGCTCAATAAGCTGCAGCTGCTGCAATATGATTTTCACAAGGTACCGTGTATAGCCGTTTATTTCGTTGCCAAACCTATATGAATAACTTGACCTTTTCATATTTTTGACGGAGTTGTATGTCATATCGATCTATGCATAAAGTTCTTATCAAATCAAACAACAAAGATTTTTTCACCATTCAGATGATAAAGGAAAAAAATGCATATACGTTTGGAATACACGTTAGGAACAAGATTGCACAGATCTCAACGAAAAAAGGATCAGGATAGAAAATCATTAATGAGGCTCCCGGATGTACTCAAATTTTCGAACAGAGGAAAGATAGGGGAAGAAGAAGCTCCTGCTAAGATCACAGGCTGCATTCGCTACTAATTCTAAATGACAAACTTAGATGGACTGCACTGAACTCTGCATGGATATTGATACTACGTACTCCCTCCGTGCTAAATTATTATTCGTTTTGATTTTTCTATATACATAACTTTTATTATGCATCTAGACATATATTATGTCTAGATGCATAGCAAAAGTTATGTACCTAGAAAAATTAAAAAAATAGTAATTTGGAACGGAGGGAGTACTCACTTTTGCTTGCTTAACAAAAAAGTGTAGGTTTCTTCGGTTCAAGGTTGAGACGTTCAGTCCATTCGGACGTATCTTCCGGATGCAAGAAGGCTGCGGTCCATTCGGATGTGTCTTCCGGATGCAAGAACGTTGCGACTAGACCGCATCCGAAACTGAGATTGCTGATCTAGTTAAAAGAGGAGCATTCATTTGACACAGAAAGTTTATAGATCCAGTAACCAAATGATACTCCAGGCACGGGCACTACCAGTATTTATGGGCTAAAATTCAACCGGGAATATCACTACTTGGCCTAGTAAACTAGGTTTTAGACAAAAGACATCAACTGCAAGATGTTGCCCGAATATACGGCGTACGATAGCTCCAGAACTTGCTGTGATGATGATGGTGATGATGAGAAAAAAAAGGAAGCTCTCAGTATCAAAACTTGCTGTGATGATGATGGCAGCTCAATATATATTACAAAAGTGTGTAAGCAGGAGCTTAACTACCAACAGCAAGGAAGTACTAGGTGGCTGTTACTATAAGCGGCTACCTCCGCCTAGGTGGATCAGAGGACCTACGTTGCTTGCCATCTGTATCCGATTTCTCCTTCTCCTTCTCCTTCGTGTCTGATTGTTTGACTTTCCTCATCAAGTCATCAGCATAGCGCCGCCAAATAGACTCTCTATCTTTACTCGCCAGTTTGTTGTACCTTGGATCAGATCTTAGAAGACATTTTGCTTCACTCCAAGAGTTGACCGCAGTCCTCCCCTCGTCTGATGTCCGTGCTGCTACCTCTGGAGTGATAACCTCAGATAGAAGTGCCCGGAAATCACGTACACAGCGCTGGGTGAAATTATAGCAACATTGGGTCAAAATGATGACACAATAACAAAGCATCCGAGCAGAATTACAAAATGCATAAAAATGATGATCCTATGACAGCCGGTTGATGACAAGATATTTAAGTACCAAACTACTCAAGCATCAAGTGCTACAACCTCAAACAAAAGTATGCAATAAGATTTGTGCCTACTACTCATTATTAACAGGCCAAAGGTTGTGTGCCTAGTGCCCAGGCAGTGAATGTGTCCAACACAAGTAAGGCTTTAACAGGTAGAATGTGTGCACAGCAGAAATAATTTGGTAAATAAAGAAATTGATTTGGACAGAATGGAGACCACAAACATGGTTATCAAAATCTTGATTCCGTCATGTGATTTCATGAGTAATATGATCCAGATTGAGTGAACAAACAGCCATGGTGCCAGAGTAATTTCAAATTCTTAGTTCAGTAGCTACATGAACTTACAACATTTGGATTACCTCATATAGGTCCTTGACATGGTCACGGAATAACTTTTCTGCATCACTTTGGCCCAAGTCAGGATTTAGAGCACGACCTTGCGGATCCTTTTCAAGTTTTGGTTTGGATTCTGTCCATGATACCTATAGCACAAAAGTAAAATTGTTGAATTCTACAATGCATAGTTACCAACTTGCCAATATGAAGTGAACTATAGAAGGTACAGCAAAACTATGTCAGTCAAAGGCTAACAGGAAGCTTAAACTAAGTTTAAAAAAAGAAAAAGTAAATGCACTAATGCAGACAAACAGGACCAGAGAAGCTATGACGCATCCTAGCTACAGCATCATAGACCAGATGACAGCGAACGGCTGTTCATATTATTGTTCTTTACAATCAGAACCAAGGATTCATAGGTCTCATGGAAAAGGTAGGGATTTATAGTTGGCAGCTAAATGCCTAAATCTCTCTGTACACCTCTCATGGCTTTTCTTCATTTCTAAGGCCAGTAGCAACTGGCTAGTCACATCTAATTTTGCTTTCCATTGGACACGGCACTAGGCAATATCTTCTAAATACGAAATGACACTCCGTCCATCCTAGTAGTAACTTGCCAATCAAAACCAGTTTGCATACCAAAGAAAAACACCAGTGAAGGGCACAATAAATAGTATGACACTATTCTGTCAACAACAATGAAAGACAGTCTATAAGTGCTTCGTTGACAGGTAAAGATGAGCATGTTCAGAAATTTAACATGTAACTCAAATCACCTTGGGATCCTTAATCATTTCAACAAGCAAAGCTTGGTATGATGACACAGCCTCTTTTCTTCGAACCTTCATTTTTACTCTCTCCATTTCCTGTTCCTCCCTTTCTTTCCTTTTGCGTGTTTCACGTTCCCTCTCCTTTAACTTGGCCTGGATAAATACCAAAGTATATGTAAAGCTATACATAGTTTAAAAAAAAAAGGATCACGAAGTTCATCAGTTAAGTTGACTGACTTGCTCATCCACTTTGGCCCTGGCAGCTTGTTCAGCTTCCTGTTCAGCAGATTTTAGTTCCGCTATGTACTCGTTAAATATAGTCTCCCTCTCTTCGTGCTTCGTGGCTTTGTACCTTGGATCACTCCGGAAATTTTCTTTCACCTACATGATTCAGTGTATGAACATGAACATTGATTCATAAGTACAAAAACAACCCATAAATTACACTGCAAGGTCCTACTACATCCAAGTATCCAACAATAACAGTATGCTATTATTACTATTGGTGATAAATCCTCCCAATAGGCTTCTCCCACACTGTTTCCTTAAAAAATGGCATTCAATAAGATGTTGCAAATAAACATTTAAGTTATAGATTTATGATGTTCTGAATAGAAGGAGCTGTTTCAGGGCCACGCACAACTGTAAATTGACAGATGTGAAGTGCACAGCTTGTCAATGTGAACATCAGGATGATGCAATCCGATCAAATGTAAGCCAGACAAAACTATCATACCAAAACAGACTACCATTACTTTATAATGTTTCAAAAAGCACTAGGCGCTAGGCAGGTGGTCAGGCTCTGCCTAGCTCCATTGCGGTCCTAGACAGTTATGATTTTTCTAATTAGTAGGAATAATGACTCATTAAATAGAGAAAATATCACACATATTAAAACAAAGAATTTGATATTATCATGCATCTACAAGTTGCATGACCACAGTTTATCTTCCTTCATGTCTAATTTGTCTAAGTTTGATTTATAGGTCAAATCCTAAATCAATTTAGGCAAAAAAAAACGCCTAGATGCTAGGACATCTAGCACCGCCTTTTAAAACAGGTATGAAGTCTATTCAGGTGACATATTGATATCAGGTTCTTGAGAACAGATATCATATCAGTCAGCAGTAGATCAGTATGTTAGTTACTAGACAGAACACCTCCCTAGATATGAGGTAGCTCTTGACTTGTGGTAAATTGTCAGTCTCAGAAGAATTCAGTTCCGTCAAGTCATGCACACATTACACATATGTCAAGTTTAGAGCTTCTTGGATCTCAAAAGAGGACACATCCATCCCTGCTAACATGAATAGAAGGTAGCAGAAACGAAATCTGATACATAAAGGGTCAATAGAATCACACACATATAAGATTATAATATGCTAGTGTAGATATGTGATGTCACATGGATTGGTTACACCGTATTTACATGAATCCATGGTTCCTAAAGAGATAAGGCATCCTGTGGCGCCTTGGGTATGCCTTATCGCCTAGGCGACAAGGCGTAATTAGGCCCTTGTGGCACCTCAGGTACGCCTTGTCACCTGGTGACACCTTAAGAGTTAAGATTTAAGAACACTGCATGAATCAGATTCAGGTGCAATCCTGGGTGTGATGAGCGAAATGTAGACAAAGAATTACCTTACTTGGATTAAGCATGTGGAAATTAGCAATCTATGTGCCAGAACCATGATTTAGAATTTGAGGTATTTATTTCTATATTGTAAATAGTTGGTACTGTTTTTAATTTAATCCTACAGTTTTTGGTCAGTTGGCTCTTATTGCATTTCATCTCTTGCCAACCCCAACTTGTTTGGTACTTCGGTGCTAAAGGCTTTGTTATTGCAGTAGTTACATTCAGTAAAATAAGAACAAAATACATACTTTTGTCCATCGGCTAGTTGAAGTTACATCTTTACTTTCTCGAAGCATTGATTTGAAGTCGGCAACGACAGCTTTGCGCATTGACTTGACTTTTTCTTGAATAGCCTTTACCCTGCTCAAAAGTGATGCATTACATAAACGTATAGCTCACATAATTAACTTAAATAAATTCAAAATCATTTGTTCAGCGTTAGGCATACTTCTCACTAAAAAGAGCCTCCCTTTCCTTTCGATCCAAGGCTTCAAACCTAGGATCAGCACCCCATTTTCTTTTGAATTCCTGATACTCTGTTTTCTCATTGATGTCCTGCAATATATATTTAAATGGCATGACACTTATGAATGCTATCACCTTTATAGGCGAGCCATTTCGCTATCATTACATGGCCAAGTCAATTTACAGGGAAAACAATCAAAGTTGATATTGGACCTTGGATGCTTCTTCCAGTAATTCTTTATATGCCTCTACTGCAGCCTTCTGTGCAGCTTTTTTCTCTTTCCGTTCCTCTTCAGCACGTGTGCGAACATAGTGGTCAAATATAGCCCGCCTTGTTGAGTGACTAGGAATAGCCTATAAAAACAAAATATATACATATAACTTGGACCTAGTCACTTGTCATGTTTATTACTTGCCAAGAAAATTACCAGTTTGTAAAAGCTAAACCGTAACCAATCTGCTTTAAATGCACATTCAGAGGGGAAGATGCATCTAATATAGTAAGTGTTAATCAACTCAAATGACAGAAGGCCAGTCACATGCAAGATCACAAACATAGCACACCTTAAAGCGTGGATCAAACACTATTTTTGGAAGTTCCTTCTCCCATTTCGAAAATGGTGCAACTCCTCGTTCCTTTAGCATCTCCTGTGAAATTTAGCACACAAGCACATCATGTAAACATCATAGTATATTCATCTATTCTGGCCAAAATGTAACCCTACAGTTTTAGTCGGCTATCCTAATTCTCCAATTAGAAGTGGAAACCTAGCTGTTTATCTCAGAAAAGACCCAAAAGAGTCCACGGTACATCAGACCCAACAAAAATGAGCAAACATCAAGCTTCATTATTTCAAATGATCATCTCCATTCTAGAATGAAAAGGAATAACAGAAGGTATGGGGTAGCATAGGAAAAAAAACTCATGGAGAAGCAGTGAACCCCCTCAGCATCTACACTAAAATCCAGAGAAATGTCACAAGAACCACCTTAAACTGACGAATGCAGTCCTCTTTACTTGGGCCATGTTCCTCATCATCTGAATCTGAAGAGGAATCAGACATATTCGCATCGCCATTGTTATCTTTTGATTTCTCACAATTATTCGACACTTGCTGCCCCTTAAGTGCAGCATCAGCTGGTTTGGATCCATTCAATTCAGAAGCAGCAGATGAAGACGTAGCGAGAGGTGAAGGCGCACTGGAAGCACCAGCATCCTGCAATTTCTTCTTTATTAAATCCAATGCAGATGGCGATGCAGGGGCAACTGTTTGCCGAAGTGGCAACGAATCACGGCCACCTGTCTGTATGGCAGGAGTACTTGCATCAATGCTTATTACTCCCTTATTATCTATAGTAGCAGCATCCTGCAGTGAAGTTGAACCTTCTTTTAAGGAGTCAGATTCCACATTCTTGAGGAGTTCAGCCACCTCTGGCGGAAGTTGCCAGCTGCTAACCTGTTAAGCAACTCAGCATTCAGCAACAAGGCATACATAAACTCCTGACATACCCAAAGACCTACGCAACTCCGATACTGCATGCTGCCAAGCTATTAAGGGCAGCTCCAGCGTGATAGAAAATAAGGTGCCAAGAGGACAGAGTGATTGCGCCCTGTCCATACACTGGAGTAAGTTTTTCACGGGGGGCTAGCATAGAACCTTAGCTAAGTTCAGCACCCAGTGCCAAGGAAAGAAAGGCATGCATGAGCCAAGTGTCAGTCAGAGAAGAGGAATCTCGAAAAGATTGGATGCGACAGCTGAGAAGATATTTTTCCTTTTAATTATATCCAACTGTAGGTCCTAATTTGCATATGACAGTAGTGCTAAACACTCAAGCATTTTGTGCCAACCTAGTACCTTACATGTGGGTCCATATTAACAAAAGCGAAGATGCAATACACTAAAGTTGCCCTAGGCCATGGTCAAGATCTTACCTTTTGCTTGTTATCATAATAATATTTCTTTCCATCGCTTGTAGTTACTATGCTCCAGTCAGTACCAGCCACTTTGTCCCTGGCAGGGTAAAAAATAGATTCCATGTCGCATTAAATTCGTGAACATGGACAAATATAGAAGACAAACCAGAATGCATTGATCAGATAAAGAGCAACTGAAGAGGATACTGACAACCATGCATATTTTCAGCTAGTAATTTTGCAATCTACATGGCTAATGATCAATCATATAATAAACAGTACATTTAGGACCATCATTACAATTGCACCATTTATTATAGCAAATTGGAATTTTATGCGGCTTGGGTTTTCTTTATGTCTAATTAAACAGACTATATCAAACATGCAATGTAGTGGCATATAATATTTTTTTCTCGAACACGCAGGAGAGCTGCGTATCAATATATTAAGAAGAAAGGGTTTGTAGGGAAAAACCCAGGATACAGCCAGGTTTTTATGGAAAAAACCTAAGCAGAAAAACCAAAACACTTTACAAAAAACTACTCACCCTTTTAACACAAAAGGAAAGACCAGACCCTATGAGACCACTGCTAAACTAAACTGTGGAAGCACCATGGCAAGGAGATGAGAAACTCCTCTAGCCCCAGCCAGCTTCCACATAAAAAGGAAATTAGTTAAATATTATATATTTGATCAAACAAAAAATGACCAAGGGATCCTGTAATTCAGCAAAAGTAAGGTCTTTGTTACACCAGCTCGCCGCACAACCAAGACATATGCGGTTATGCATTATAGCAAGGGAAATGCTATTTCTAGTGCAGAATTCTGAGGCTCCAACAGCCCTGATTCTAGAATAACGATCAGGCTGCTACCATAACCTGTAGCTGGAGAACTGTTAATACAAAATGAATCCTAGCTTTAGAGACTGCCTATTCATGTAGGCTGTAGCATATGCAGTTATAACTTTTCAGTTGATGCAGAGGCAATCAGAAATCATGGCAGCCATTCAGACTAAATTGGTTGTGCCTTCAAGAAAAGGGACAGATAAAAATGCTTGCAAAGTTCACCCACCAAGACAAAACTCCAATTGTAAAATCAGTCAAACATAGTTTAGAATAAGCACGGTAGTTTCAGACATACCAAGAAACTGGAACTGGTTGTGTTGCAACCTTCTCAGGCTGCAGTAAACAAAGAAGAGAGAAATTAGTTAAATTGTGATGCTAAATTGCCATGTCCCCATACTAGAATGAAGTCATATTACTTGATAAAGCTAGTCCTCTGTGCAACTACCTCCCCCTTATAACCAGGTGGTTTCTGATAAGTCGATTCTCCAGTCAGGGCATTGTAATAGTATACAACACCAGTTTCAGTTTTGTGAGCAGACCATGCATCCGAACCCTGAACAATAGTACTTCTTTTGTCCTCCAGCTGTTCATTGACTTGACCTCCATGTCCTGCAGCATTAAACATTATCATGAGAAGAACTATGAAAACCAAGACCAAATATCAAATCGAGTAAAATATTACCTGTAGAATCTGGCCCAGCTGAAGCATGAGTGGGCTGTTCAGATCCTGGATTTGTTGACATCTGTTCTTTCCGATCCTCACCAGCAGTTGGGTCACCAGATGGTTGGACATTTGCAAAGGCCATAGTCGCAGCAGAAGCCCCAACCATTGGCTTGCCAAGAGACCCTACAGGACCAGGATAAGACTGGAAGGGAGGCTGCTGAAACCCAGTAGGCTGTGGAGGATGGAGGTGTCCCCATAATGGTTGAGGTGGGACAATACCATGCCCTGGATAGGATGGGTAAAATGTTGGTTGAGAATTCTGCAGCATAGCACCTGGGTTTGCAATTGATGGTGCTGTTTGGGGCAAAGGAGCAGCAGATGGAACAATAGGCCTCCCAGGGAGGCTTGTTGGATTAGAGAAGATTGGAGAAGGTTGTCCAGGTACAGATGGTCTAGCAGTTCCAAATACCTCAGGCCGAGGTGGCAATGACAGATTTGATGGCATCTGAATAGGGATTGAAGAACTTCCAGAAGCACTTGCAATTGTTGAAGGGGAATTTGATGGCGGGCCAGTAGGCAACTGCATAGTATGGGGGTTAACCTCTGGCACACTTGGGGCATCTGATTTCGAAGTATTAATGTCCAAGTTGCCCTGTGATAAACTAATCAAGTTACTCCAAAGGTTATAAAATACAAAAGCAAACAGATTGATGTATAGTATTTAACGGAAATAGAAAGAGGCTTGGGAATGCACCTGTTGCGCACTAGCACCAAAAGGAATATTGGATGGCCTTGGCACTGAAAATGGCAACTGAATAGATCCAGGAGTAGGTGCAATAGCCCCTGGGATACCTGGCCGAGCTAATGGCCCAGGGGCAGGAGGCTGCAAGGAACCTGGTGGAATAAATCTAGAAGCTTGACCAGCATGATTTGTTCCCTGCAAGAAAAATAATATTAAGAGTTAGGGCGTCAGATAATAGAATCAGGTCACTAATTTAAGACAAAAAAAGACTAGTATCAATGGTAATGATAATAAAGCCATGAGAAATTACAGTGCCAGGTTGAAACTGCTGACCAGTAGGCAATCTAGCATTAGCATGTGAGACTACGTTATATGAGAAAGAAGGCCTGTTCCCAAAATATTGCCCTGGAGCTGGTGGCTGAAGAGCTGCTGCAGGCATAGGAGCAGCCATGGGTGCCTGGAAGGGAAAAAAATCCATGAGATACAGGAACGCCAACCCAACTGTTGACTAAGTTGGCTTGTTTGTAGTTTCCATCCTTCCTTCTTTAACAGAAAGATTATGCTTCCGTACACAATAGTAAATTTGGGTTGTCAACTTTGTATTAGGCCTCTTTGAAAGTGGCAGGATTCACAGCAGCGTATCAATAAAAATAATAAAAAATGAATTGAATATTTGACTAGCTTCTCCAATAATGCACAATCATAAGCTGTTGCAAACAGGACCTCAATCTTCTAAATAAACTGTTGCCAAATATGTTCCATGCCATTAATAGCTATCAGTTAATCAATTTCAAGCACTTATAGACACAACATAATGCAAAATTATCACTGACTTGAGTAAGTTTCTAGACATTTGACAGATTCAAAAAATCAACGTGCAAAGACTCCACAGGCTAATAATATATACGCAAAATAAAACAAAATGAACTTGCTATCTATTATCTTCGATCACAATAAAGTATGTTTTAACATAAAAAAATCACAACACTAAAATAATAACATGAGCTATGCAACATACAGTTAAATTGGCAATGCCTTGACCAAAAGCATGGTCTAGCAATCTTCCATTGAAGCTAACCAGGCACTGATAATAGTCGAGTATTGTGATCATCAGCTCAATATAGAAACTGAAAGACTATGTTGCAATTCAGCTAGCAAACTCATAGGTGAAATTACTAGCATTGAGTCTCCATGAGTACAAAAGTCTTCTATAGAAAATATGTTTGTGGCTTCATGATGTTTGCATACAAAAATAATCAACTATGGTAACCTGTCTGAATGTCACTGCACAATGCTCATCATCAAAGCTAATCAATTGAGTTCAGTTGCAAAAGCTAGCATTATCTCATTCTAGACAAAATCACAACATTAAACATGTAGATATATACAGTAACGCAAGAGCGAAAAAGTAAACCTCCCTAGCAAGCATGTACACCATTGCAATGGCAGGGCTGATAAGCTGCAGTAGGGGATAAGACAAGATGCCTACCGGAGAAGAGCCTGGCTGTACTGAAGCTGCACCGCTGCCAACTTGCTGGGCTGGTGGCGCCCTCGGCAGTACATTATAAGAAAAGGCTGGCGACGGAGACGGCCCAGGGGGCGCCATGTAGGCCGGGGAGCCTGCAAATTGCGGCCGCGCCGGCCCTGGTGCTGCGGGCGTAGCTGGAGAAGCCGGAGGAGGCACCACCACAGAATCGCAAGCGGTGGTGGGAGCGGGAGAGGGAGAGGGAGCGGAGGAGGCGTCTCCAGGGGCTGCCGCCGCGACGGCGGGCGGATTGGATGCCCCTGCCGATTCCGCCGCGGCGGCCGCTTCTGACTTGGGCCCTTCCTGTTCCGCCGTGGCGGCTGCCTCAACCTGAGGGGATTCTTCGGCTTGTGGCTCGGCCACGTCGGAGACGACCGACGCCGGCGTCGCCATGACTGGGTTGGTGGTTGAGGCCTAGGGTTTTGTGAGGGAGGAGAAATCGATAAGCGTCGCGGCTCCCGCGAGAGATGCAGGGGCAGTCGAGCGAGGAAGAGGGAGGACTTCAAATTGGCCCGTGGGCCGTAGCCTGACCGCTGGCCGGGCTAATTCTAGTGAAACGGGTTGGGTTGTTATCGTTTGGAACAGAAAAAATGAGGATTCGGAATAAATAAGTCAGAATGGCTAATGAACAGTCAGCGCCTTGTTACTACCGTTCCAAAAAATTCTCATAAGCGAACTGTGCACCCGAGTTGCGCTGTATGGTAGGCAAGTAGGCAACGTACACCCTTTGTCACGTGTACCAATCCAAAAAATTCTCAAAAGTGAACCGTCCACCAGGTTGGATTCCAGGATTTAACGACGTTATATGGTAGGGCTGTAGGGGACGTATCCCTTGTTACGTACTAATTCAAAAAAAAATTCTCATAAACGAACTGTCCAAGTGATGTACCTCCTTGTTACGTACCAATCCAGAAAAAAAGAATCTCATAAGCCAACTATCTACTCGAGTTGCAATTCAGGATTTAACGATGCCATATGGTAGGCGACCTACCCGTTGATAACTAGTGCGATCTCGTCAATCTCAACATATGTTGATCAATCTTTTGTAGAAGCTCATAGGATGGTGTACTTATATGACCGAGAGCACGCGCATGTATATGAGCGGCTGCATTTATAATGTTTCCCAAAAAATCTCATAAAATTGAAAAGAAAAGTTTCCTTCAAATAACTTCCACTAAAATTTTTGAAGATAAATTCACATGGAACAATAGCAGGCAGCCTTCATTATCAAAGATTCGACGTACTATGTCTAACAAATTTGTGACACCGTAGTACAGTGTGAACATGATCTGAAAACACAGGGCGCGATGTCTCTGATCCAAAAAGGTGAAGTACAATGCTATGTTGCAGTGTGGGGAGGTATGTGCAAGACGGACTGAAATTTTTTGTTGGAGCAACAATAGAGGTCGCCCAGATAACCTTTTCAGCTCTCCGGCCAGTCCAAATGCTCAATCGGCTTCCCGCTGACAAGCCATGCTCCTTCGGATAGTTCATCAAAAAGTTGGTTGTATCCCCACCCCGAGTAGCCTAAGAAGAACCACAGGTCATCAACAGATTGCTCGCCTGACTTGATCCGTGTGACTACCCGGCTTGTGGCAATTATGTTCCCATAATAGACGCCTGGTATGACTTGCATGTACCCCTCCCAGGCTACTCTTGACAAGCTAACAAGGTGATAACCCTGCACCACAACAGGGCCGCCGTAGAAAAGCGGGGCGTGCTTGATAGAATCCATCGAGCTGTCCAGATTCTTGAAGACACCCCAGCTTAATCGTTTGTTGATGATCAAGCCATGGAAGCCTCCATGAGAATCAGAAGATACAATGAGCACTTTAGCGTTATCAAATGGAACTGCGGTCCCAAGCTTCTCGGTGGCAGTGAGGATGGATCCTGTAACAACATTTGAATGATTTGGTAAGTCAGAACCAACATCGCCGCTGCCTTTATCGCTGATGTGAAATGGAATTGCCTGTGGTGCATCTTGCTTTGTAGCCATTCTCTTCTTCCACATAAATCCTGAGTACCAAGGAGAAAATAGGCTTTAGAGCATGTATGAACCGCTCTAAAATTGACCAGTATGCAAAAAATTTATATGGTTCATTATCTTCGTTCAGGTGTAGGAATGCATGTGACGTTTGTGAAACTTTTTTGATTTAAAAGTACCAGGAAAACAATACCAATGTTTTGGAAAATAAAGCAAATGGTGACTGATGAGGCAATGACAAGCCTCTAGGGACACAGCTCTTCAAACAAATCCTCATTAGTATAATGGCACCTTAGGTTTGGGGGACTTCTAGAATAAGGCCCTGTCTGTTTAGGCTTCCTGCCAGCTTCTTGACCTCAAAAGCTGGAAGCCCAAACAAACAGCTAGCTTCTTGGACTAGCTTTTGGAAAGCAAAAAGGCCCCCAAAGCTACAAATACACGGGAAGCCCGGAAGCAATGAAATGTGAGCTTGCCACAGCTTCCTACGCCAACTTCCTCAAAATTACCCACCTGCCACCACTTAAGTTATCAAATCGTTATTTTTCTTTCTTTCCCCAGCCTCCGTCGCCTGTCTCCCATCACCGGCCCCAACCAGCCCAACCGCCGCCGATGCCCCCCTCCATAGATCCGCCGGCGGCATGCGGCGCTCCTCCTTGACCTTGCCGGCGCACGCACTGCTGCTGCCGCACGGCGCCCCTCCTCGGACTCCGGGGCAAGGCAAGCTCTAGGCCGGCACAGGGGAGGGGACGGGGTGGGGGATCTTCAGGCTGCAGCTCTAGGTCGACACGGAGGAGTGCGCCGTGGGGGCGGGGGAGAGTGCCGTGGGGGCGGGGCATCCAGGTCACGCCTCCCAGCCGACGCGGAGGAGCGCAGGGGCGGGGAACGTGTGGGGTGGCGTGAGCTCCAGGCAGCGGGTCCCCGCCGACATGGAGGAGCGCATGGAGAAGGTGGGGGCAGGAGCATGGCCTTGTGGGGCGGGGCGAGCTCCAGGACACGGCTCCACGCCGGCGTGGAGGAGCACGGGGAGGGGCGGGGGGCAGGAGCATGGCCGTGGGGGAGCACGAGCGCGACCATTGGCAGCGGATGAGCAGGGGAAGAGCTCGGGCGCAGCGAGAGAAGGTTGAAGATAAGGATGACAGGTGGACCACACCGGACGGACCATCCACCTCACCATCCAAAAAGCTATGTTGCCAAACGACCTCAGCTTTTGGAGAAGCCAATTTTCAGAAAGCCACACTTCCAGGAGCAAAAGCTAAAAGCCAGCTTTCAGGGAAGCCAAAGCTCAAACAAACAGGGCCAAGCATCTGGCTGTCCAGAACTCCAGATAAGAGTGGTAAACTAAATTAGCATACCAGACAGGTGACCAGCACATGGACAAGGTAGACTTCCATGTGTTATAAAAAGATTAACACAACTTTAAGAAACAATAATGTTGTTAAGTGTAAGCTAACATATATTACAGAATTATAGCACATCTAAATATTTTAAGTAGAAACAGATGCAATTACAAGATGTTTTGCCACCAACCTTTATAATCCAATAGATGGTGAGAATTGCTCACATGAGACTCCAAAAATTCGATTAAATGAGCCACTGACATTCCCCCTTCGTATGCTATTGCACTTTTGTTTTCCGCAGGGAAAAGCAACAGTGTAGGATAAAGCTCTTCCTGTGCGTAGATGAAGGAGCAATACAGTAGCATTAGTAAGTGCATCAGTACTAAAATATTCAGTTAACTAAGGAGGTGCTGTAGTAGTTGTTGTTAACTAAGGAAGCTCAAGAACATACATTCTTGATACTTGGGCAGCATCAAAAGGCCTTTTAAAAAATCTATGCATTTCAGAAAACTGATTGCTGGATACCACCCCATAATAATGGGGGGATTTCCCAATTCCTGAAGGAAAATGGTATGTTCCCTATAACATTCACATGTTCCAAACAGGGTCTGAATTGATTTGAGTTTAAAAACTTGTGCAGGCACAGCTTTGAATTCAATACTTTGAACTTCCTGGGAAGGAACACACTACAACATTACGTTAGAACCATATAAATAGTGTTAAACAAACTGAACTGTGTGGGTCAAGGCTGGTTGGGGCCATAGAGGGCCCTACCAAGCTTGAACCAGTTAGCGTTCGACCACTAGCAAACTCTAGATATCATAGTTGTTCAATGGTCAAATGACGAAGTCCTCTGAAGTTATATCTATATCCAGATAACCCCCAAAAAAGACTGCCGTGCTTGAGTGTTGCTCATACGAGTACCTTTTGACACAAGTTATTAGAAGACACCCCTTCATATCCCACACCCACTTACATCCCATGCACCTTGGCTTATCAACAAAGATTATGAGTTTCCCAAACACAATGTTCCCCTAATCCTCTAAGCCACTAGCCCCTGATCCAACCTATTTCATGTTAAAGAATGACAACCAAACATAGAAAGTTCCTAATTGATTATATCCATAGAATTTGTGCTGTTACAGGAGGGAGCAAACTTCAAGAGATGGGAATATATGATTAAAAATAAGTATTACCATGCCTGCAGATTTTAGTAAATGGTGGCATTCATTTGATGTGCAGTCTATCATGTAAATCACTGGAAAGCCCTTCATGGCATATTTTTTGTTTTTCTCTGCAACCAAAAGGATGATTCTTTAATACACAATCAATAATTATCATTTGATATGCAGGGAACATAGGGAATATGAGTAACCAATGTTCTAAACTCAAAAGGAAGATACTGCAATAAACGGGTTCTGCTGACTTAGTGACTTTACGATGCAATGATGTGGCATGTATATGCTTCGATGGCACTGCAGTAATATTGCAACTTACACATGATTTGCTACCCTTTTTCTTTACATTGTCATTTTCACAATTAATGGTAACATGGCTCCACACTTCTGTCATTGAAAACTTTGAAAGTGAATTTCCAGTGATTTCTGGCATTTGACTTGTGAGCCATTGGTGTCAGTCGTGACATCTAGAAGTCTATAACAAGGCTACATTTATGACGTTCACCATTAAAGATGGGAGGTAAGCAACTTAGCATGACTTGCACTAGATGCAAATTAGTTCTAATTCAATTTACAGCATGACCCTCAAATCTCAACTAAAGAGAACAAACTGTTATCACATTTCTGAAGATAAAGATAATAATGCGAGCTCTCAGCTAACAGTATAAGTAATTCAGGTATTACCTTCAGTGTGCACATCTTGAACATTTGCAAATACAGAATCTGAATAACTGGAAAAGCTCTTAAATGATCGGTGTAACTCACGAACCACCAGCTCTGCTCGCTGGCAAAACCCACACCAAGAGTTGCTGAAAAGAACCATTACATCCTTGTTCCAACCCAATGAAAGATTTTCAGTGTTTGAAAATGATAATTCACTTTTTGAATTGCAGTCTGCGGATCCGAAGACCAACGGACAAAAACTATTTGTTGTCAACTGAGGGATCGAATTTGCCTCATGGAAATCATGATTAACAAAAGGTGGTCTTGGAAGCTCCTTTGAACTTTTAGCTGATGAGGTAACATGGTAATATGAAGGAAGACTTCCATTCATAAAACTGTCAAGATAATTCTGTAAAGACGCATAGCTATACTTGATTTCCTCAGGAAAGACGTAATGTTTTTGCTGAACTGGATCAATAATTACCAAGGATGGAATTCTTGATCCACCAGTTAAAGTTTTCAGGAGCCTGTAACTACCATCAGAGAAGTAGAAAGAACCAGCAAAACGGTCCTCGGATATACCTGTAGTTACCTGCTCAGTAATGTCTGTGTTATCTCTTACAGGACTGCGGGAAGATCTACATGTTGCATGATGCGGACATCTTGTATCACTTTCTTCTGAGCCTTGATGTAGATTGAATGCGTTCTCTTCATAAATGGCATCTTCATTTTTTCTGAATTCTTTACCCAGTACTGAAGACCCATCATCTTGCTCGTTTGATGATACCGATTCCTCTTGGTCAGCGTGCATGTTTCTCTCATCAGGTTCCAAAGTTACTGTAACCGTTTTCTCCACTATGCGTTTATGCAATGTACCTCCAACTTTACTACTACTATACGCATTATAGGAGATGTCTTCCTGAAGATCAGGGCTCATATCTGAAGCTTCACTTTTGCTTTGGTCTTCCACTTCTAAAGCATCAGGTTCAAGATCATTATCATGTTCATTAGGGTAAGTTGCCGGAGTTTTCTCAAGTATACTTGGTGCTTGCCCATCATCAATATATTCAGTTTCTTCTGCAGTGTTTTCATCCACAGAAACTTCAGTAATATCATCATTAGAATTATCTGCAGTGGCAACTGAATTGTCAGTCCTTTTGTATTCACTCCCTTCGACTGATAGAGACTCGA
This sequence comes from Setaria italica, assembly GCF_000263155.2. Taxonomy (NCBI): domain Eukaryota; kingdom Viridiplantae; phylum Streptophyta; class Magnoliopsida; order Poales; family Poaceae; genus Setaria; species Setaria italica. Next base: position 15,722,041 of record NC_028458.1, on the reverse strand, counting down.
CTGCCTGGATTTTAGAATCATCTGACAGCATATTTAGGCCAACGTCTTTTGTAACTAAACTTATCCTTGTTTTCTTTGACCTATGCCCTGGTCTTGTTTTGTGTAGCAACTTAGTCAAAACGTCATATAAAGGATTACCACCACTACCATGGCTAGAACTTCTGTACAAAATATTATCTCCATCATTAACCACCATAACTGACATTTTGTCACCAAGTGCCATAAGCTTAGAGGCCCAAGCACTCAGCCTTCCTGTTTCAGAATGGGCACCTGAAATACCTGCATTCCTCAAAGAAGTGACTGTTTTTGAGCGTGTTTTGGAGGTACCACTACTTAGAACTCCAGTACTGACATGAAATGGATAGTTAGTTTGGACATACTGTCTTAGTAACTTGTTGATGAATTTGCTTTCATCCCTGACTTTTGAAGAGTGGGATAATCTATCAATGAATAGAATTACCGAGGGTCTGTTTGAAGGGAAGATAGCCTCGGCACTACTTTCATCAGCACCAACCTATGCATATAACATGGAAACTCAAAGTCATGGCCTGGTGCATGTAAGAATTGAAAGTATACTATAGGCCACATCAAAACCAAAATAAGATAGCATTCTCCACAAAAAAAGACGACATAACTACAAATAATTCATCCAAGAAAACTGTTTTCCCAATGAAACAAGATGTTAAGTTAACAAGATCAACAAATCAATACTCAGTAACGTATATAGTAAGTATAAAGCATAATCCATGCATTCTCTCACCTAGAGGCCACAGTTTAGGAAAGTCTTTCAAGAAAGAAGCATATATTTGCAAACATTTTGAAGAAAGTTCAAATAACAAGTATCAAACAGTGGATAAACAAAGGAATTGTAAGAAGTATAACAAGAAGACCATTGGCACTGCTTTTTATTCCTCCAATATCTATTCTACTAGCATATTTATAGTTCACAGACACATTAAAATTGAAAAGAAATAACTGCCCATACTGTTGAATGTTGGCAATGGCCAAGGTAAGCTCCCTGAGCTTACTCCCTAACACACACACACACACTCGGGCTGGAGGTAGAAGAAAGGTGAGAAAGAGCACAGCACACACACAACTCTCTGTTGCTGTTGAACTGCCTGAGCTGCAGCTGCTCATCCACTCTTTATAGTGCACAAAGTCAAAGTAGAGTACACAAAGCTATGAGTGTATCTACCAACTACTAGTACTATGTACATGACAGGGCTTACTGACCTCTACTCATGGCACTGCTGCCTTATACGGCAGGCAGTGGCCATACAGGCCATACAGCCGGCCAAGGAGCTCTACCTGCTCCATTGACTTTGCAAAAGGAAGAGAGAAGCAATGAGCTGAGCAATTAACTAACATTGAATAGCATTTAATGCATATTTGATTCTATTTCAGAAGTGCATAAAATCGTTATTCACCTACCTCCTTAATGCCCAGATTATGGTGGGACTGCACTAGACTTCCCAGGTCATCCCCATCTTTCACAATAACAGAACAAGCTGTGCATCCCAGATAGTGAATGATGACGAACCACGTCTCTGGGTTGCCTTCATTAGAAACATCCAGTGATGGCAACAATGATCTTTCGGTTATAAGACCAAATCTAGCTATTTCTGGAGGAAGAAAATACTCTCTTGCTATAGCAGTAAGCTTTGCATAGAAGCTTTCAAACTGACGGAACTTCTGTATTGTACATTTTCTATTTCCATCGTCTGTGTTTCCAATTTGCCCAGAGAGACTTTCATTTGCCAAGGTAAACCCACCTTTCCAAGAAGAACCAGTAAGCTGACCCTCACCTCCAAAGGTTAGTTCTTCATCCTCTATAACCTGTTTGTCATCTCAAATAAGTATATTTTCAGAGATCTTTCTTCAGATATTTGCTGAATCTTCATAGTTCAGATAGTTCTTCTCAAAGAAACATAGCAGCAGGTAATTAATCAGATACAAATGGAACCTTCTTCAGTACACTTACAAGCTCTAGCGGCCCATCTGATTCTCTGGATAGTGTCTTCCCAGAAATGTCAACTGTAGCACATCAAAAATATATAGAATCCAGACATCAGAAGATGAAAGGCACTATCATTTATTCAATAGATTTACGTAAGAGAAATCAGGGAGCGAGTGGTGCATAAAACGGACAATGACTATAGAAAATCAAATTGAAAGAGTAAACCTGATGGAATAGAATCCTGGCAGATCATGTTTCAAAAGAAGCTCTCATCAGGACACCGAGGCATCGACCATGCCTTGTCAGCTCAGCATGGTGTCATATTATTGGCACCTCGGCAAGGAAACACAGTGGATTTAGACTGAAAGGAGTTTTCGCTGTGGAGTCACACTGGTGCCTTGAGGAGTTGTGGTTGTGGACAGCGGCACCTGGCTTAAGGCGTGATAGCATAGCTGCCAATGAATGCGGCAATGAGAGAGGCAAAGATAGCAAGGCAAGCAGCCTACTCTGGTTGGGGAAGAATTAAGAAGGGCAGAACTAGGAGATTCATTAGTCATGTCCGTGTGGCCGCGTAGGCATTCGGCAACTTGTGCTTGCAACTACAACTCTGCGAGAACAAAGAAGGGGATGGCGAATTGGAGATTAGGAGTGTTGACGCACTGCCTCGCTGGATACTACCAACTTGGCATTGCATGGGTGTTGGTAATGCATCTATGCATGGGAGTTGAATGGCTGTGGGTTGTTAAAGATGCCCGGTTCACACGGGGATTTATGCCATATATTGCACCCTAAAAATAACACTTTTTGTACACAATGTGTTTTACATACAAATTTATCCATACTGCTGTAGCCTGTAGGCTCACAGCTATCAAGCCCAATATTAAGGTTTTTCTCTCCCTCCCTCCCACAAAAGAAACAAAAACATATGCTTTAAAAGCTGAATAAAACATGTAGGGAAGTTGGAGAGTTCACAAACCATTTTCTGTGTGGTTATTTGATGAAGCCGCCTCATAACTTTGGTTGCTTCCACCATGAGCCAATCTAGTGAACCATCCACAAGATTCATAAAGGATTACAGCTTTATCTGTTGATTCGATGAAAGTCTCCACATCTTCTTTTGTATGCAAAACCTCAAAAGGGGCCTCCTCGTGCTTAAATGACATGATATAGCGCACTGAAGACAGTATATCTCGTGCACGAAGCTTCCCTTGATATTTGAATTGCCTGGAACCTTGGTAGTATACAGCCTTTATTCCTTCAGTGGCACCAATAGCATCTGTCAGCAACTTCTCAGAATTCCTGTATACAACCATCAGCTTGAGGCGACCGAGCTCCTCGTCGGAACCAACCAAATGTTCTATGTCAGCCATCAATGCTCTGGACTCACCATACCCTACAGATCAAGATCAGTAACAATATTGGTTAGGCTATGGCATGCCATCCCCACATAGTCTATAAAGAGCATCAGAGCACATTATACCGCAAATGCAAGAAGACACTACATTTTGGCAAATTTTAATTTCGCAACCATGTGAACACTGAGCTTAATTACGCAGCTCCAATGCAAAGGGAACCAAACTGACTGCATAAAGCATCTGGGGCACAGTAAAATTCGCGTTTTGCTTTGTCATTTCCCGTAGAGTTCAGTAATAATCTTAAAATAGATGAGTTCTGCTATCCAAATTCACCGGGAGACAGGAAGTTTGTCTCAGTTGAACCACTAAAGCGACTAGGCAACTCATCAGAGATCAGAGGCAGGCACGGGCAGTAGGGCTCACAGGGCATCGTGGCGAGGAGGAGGACGTGGGGGTGGAGCCGGATCTGGGAGGAGAAGTTGGCCCTGGTTAGGACCTGCCATTCCGGACGGCCGGCAGCGGCACCGGGGCTCGCAGCCGCCGGCGCCTGTAGTGCGCTGGCAAGGAGGAAGAGGATAGCGCACGGCCATGCCGTGGCCAGGAGGGGGAGCATGGCGGCCGCCGTCCCCGCGGCGATGGCCGGGTTTTAGTGGCAACACCAGAGCGGCAGAGCGCACAACCTCGCGCGACTCGAGCTCGGCCGCGCGGGGGGACCGGTCGGTTTTTGCAGATTTTTGCCAGGTTCAGGACTTCAGGTCATGCCTCGGGCCCGTGCGTCCTGCACCATTCAGCCCTTGTTTACTTTATCCCCAACTCCCAACTTTGACACTATGTAAAAAGAAGATTCTCCATCACATCAAACTTGCAGTACATGTATGGAGTACTAAATGTATACGAAATCAAAAACTAATTGCACAGTTTTATTGTACTTTGCGAGACGAATCTTTTGAGCCTAATTAGTCAATGTTTGGACAATAATTCACAAATACAAACGAAACGCTACAGTTGCGCATTTATGGCAAAATGCCAATTTTACCACTCCCAAATTGGGAAGTAAACAAGGCCTCACCAAAGTGGCGAAAGGCTCGTGAGTTACGGGCGTTTGGCAGCGATTCATTCAAGGAAAAATAGCTTCACTTTATCATTTTCATAAAATTATCTGTCAAACACGTCTACCTCCACAAACTTCAACTCCAAAAAAATATGGAGTTAGAGATCATATCCACATTTTTTCTGAAATACCTCAAAGGTGCTTCAAAAACATAAGTTTCAGACTTCCTCGTGGAGTTGGAGGTTATTTACCCACATTTGCCACTTGTTACACAACATACCGGTTCGTTTCTAATTTTTCCACTCTCGGCGTCCTTCTCATCGAGCTCGCCTCCGCGCGTCGCCCCATTGAAGCCAAGCGAGAGATGAAGGAGCACCTCACTGCGCGCTAGGCCATGGCCAGGTTCATCGCCGGAGCCTCTGCCGATGTGCTCGGCCTGCACCTCGCCCGCATGCCCGCCACGGAGCACGCGCTCGAGATGCTGCTGGAGCTTGCGTTCCTATGCATGGTGCCCGTTAGGAACGACAGGCCCACCATGAGTGAATGCTGCAAGGCGCTCTGGGCCTTTATCGTGGAAGTTCGAAACTGAATATAGAGAAACTGAAAGATTGAATGACAAGGTGAGGCCGCTATAGCATTAGATCTCATCTCTAGATGATAAAATGTCTTTCACTAGTAAATTAGGAATATGACTTGTAATCAATCTTTGCGCTATTCTGACTTGTTAATTGTCATGCTTTTATACCATCGGATTGCTGACAGTCCCAAAGGTTCCGGGCATTGTTCTTGATTTCGATCTTTCCCGATGGTTTTTGAGAGGCGCTGACCATCGACTCATTCGTGAGGATTCGCGCTCGATTGCAGTAGTCCGGCAGTCCATGCCGAAGCCGCGGAGGCCTTTCCCATGACGTTTCAGGTCACCGGACGCCGGAGGTCATGGTACGGTGGTCCGCCGTCACCGTCTCGAATGTAGGATGGCCTAGGTTCAGGTGAGCCCCAACTTCGGAGCCGTCGTGAAAATTGATGGATGGGGCCACGAGGCTGCGTCGTTGCTGTTGTCGCCGTGCTCCGTCCTCCACCTCATCACCACCGCGTCGCCGTCCCATCCCGCCCCGCGCCTAATCTTCTCACCGAGGCCGCCGTCGCATGCGCCCCACCCCTGCCACGGGAGGAGGAGGTGTCGATGTTTTATACCCAGCAACCTACCATGGGAGTACTCGGAGTAGTAGATTGGTTGGTGGGAAATTGCCGGACCTAGAACTCGAAGGTAAAAGCGAGGACACAAGATACGGATTTATACAGGTTCGGGCTGCCAAAGTAGAGTAATACCCTACGTCCTGTTTAGGGAGTTGTACATTGCGCCCTACGCTTGGGTGTTGAGTAGCCTAATTGTTGGCTACTGATGGTGGTTGAGCTGCCGATCTAGGTACCCCTGCCCTCCTTTATATACTTCAGAAGGCAGGATTACTAATCGATTACAAGCAGGAGTCATAGTATGACTAAATGGTATGAGTCCTAGTAGGATTACGATGGAATCCTAGTAGGAGTCCGTCTTCTTCCTTTTTTGCGGGTACTGGGGATCTATCCCCAACAAGCCCCTGAGCACTTCATAGTCGAATGCAGCAGTCTTCGAGTACTCTTAAGATTCTCACCGAGTAGTTTTGGTACTCTTCGAGTACTTTATTTGGCTGAATCTTTAAAGTTTCTCAAAACTGCCATGAGGCTATGGTGTGCTCAAAGCCTTGATCGTCTTGATTCTATAATATGAGGGCGGCGAAAGTCGCCCTCCATATGGAGTAGCCCCCGAGCCTTAGGTTGAATCGTAGAATCAGACTAAGGATCAATTTATTTTCTTCTTTCAACTTGAAAAAAAATCAATTGTTGAGTGTAGCTTATCAGCCCCGATCCTTGGATTGATTGAATAATTAACTTAAGGATTTTGAATCTTCACGCAAGTCATCATCCGAGTAGTTTTACGACGTTCCAATACATATTTAACTATTTTGCAGTTTTTTTCCTTTCTTCCGATCATATCCTCGTTTCCTCCAACATACTCTCACTTTCTTTCCATCTCTCTCGTACATGAACACGAGGAAAAAGAATATTGTAGATTCCCACCAAGATGGTCGCCAGGATGATGTATTTTGATATGGAGAGAACGTGGGATGGGATCAATCAATCCCTATTTTTAGGATGGCTCGTCCAATTCTCGTGTTTAGTTAGAAGGATATGTTGTCACAGTTTGTATTTGGTTTGAGTAATGAAGTGGGATGAAACTGCAGGTGCTAACATGCGGGTCACCGTTGGCAGACTCCGAATCCCTTTGCAAAAAAGAAAACAAATCCTCCATCGATATCTTTTCCCCATGCCCGGTGCCGCTGCGTCCTTATCTTCTTCCACGCCTGCTACGAGATTTTTGCTTCTCCCTTCTCCTCCACTCACCGGAGCTAGTTGTTGCCTGTGCCGACTGAGCTCCAACAAACGGATGGGTTCGAGCGATGCCATGCCCACATCTTGCCTGTGACTGCGATGAAGAATGACGAAGAAGCACGGCGTGGATCGGGGACGAGTCGGTCCGCTCATTTTTTCCGGACGTAGTGGTTCCGCATCTACGACAAATATTCACCCTGAGATGATCGGGGGCGCTCGGTTGTGCTGGCCAGCCAACAAACGTCGCAGCCAAAGAACAGCTCCTGCAGCCGGCCAACGAGAGCTGGAGCGCTACTGCTTATTTGAACAACATTTCAAAAATGGCGGGAATTTGAAAACTAAACATGTTAATGCACGCTGATTCCCCGTCCAAGACTCAAAATAGAAATAAATCGAGATTTCAGTAGACATGTTAGTGTGAAATAAATCTGTAGGTCGATCCGAAATAGCACAGGTACAAGATACCAAATCTAACTCTGAATAATAGTTACAAAGAGCACAAGTAAGAAATAATCATCAAGTATACTAGTCACATTGTTGCAGAGGCTGATTATTTCCACTAGAAAACAGATTGCGGTAGCATATTGAAACACACAACACAACTACTCGAAGCCTACTCACCAGATTCCTCTTCCTAGGAAAGTACTCCGTGGGCTTCGATGGAGCTTCCCACATCTTGAATGAGCGGACGTTGGAGGCTTGAGGTGCGCTCTGCGGTGCTGTTGTCGCCTCCTGAGAGCGTTGGCCGCCGACTGGGACGGCGGAGTCCAAACTCTAGAGGAGTGCCTCCCCCTATCTGCTTCGCTCCTCTGGGATCTCTAGCATCTGCGTGACTCACGAATGGGGATCACTCAACACAACGGAGGATGCTTGCCCTGCAGCCGAGTTGCTACGCTACTTGGGCCTGCAGCTGAACGGCTGGGCTGCAAAGCAACAGTTGCAGCTACAGCCGCAGCGGAGAGTAGCTGCAGCGAGTAGATCCGATCCAATCCTGCCTCACCTCGCTACCAAATGCCGGCAAACGAGGTCCGTCCCGTCCCATCCCAGGTAATCCGCGGAACCAAACACGTGCTTAGAAACAATGTTTTGTTAATGATTTCAAGAGTGCTATCGGGATTTGCTGATCCTGACAAAAGGTTTTAGCTACGCCGCCCTAGCGTAGGCACGTAGCCCTTGTTTGGTTGGGCAAGGATGGGTAGAGCTTGAAATAGAACCACAGGATGACAGAAAACAGTTCAATTTGGTTGGGCAAGGATGGGTAGAGCTTGAAATAGAACCACGGGATGACAGGAAACAGTTCAATTCAAGTCCCTCCCAGTAATAATCCACGTCAAACCAACACAAGGTCACAGTGGGTCCAACTTATCATCCTAATCTATCCAGCTGACTGTGAGTGAACCAACGGGAAACACCCACGGACCCACCCCACGAGCCCCCTGTGTACCTACTGACCTGCTTGTCCCACCCGCGCCAGAACCTAACATGTGGCCCACAAATCATTGTCCAGCACCACCGAGGCGAAGCATTTCCCGTGGCCCCCGCATTTCCGTGGACGCAAGCAACGAACAAAAGAAGGGACCGTAAAATGCAAGCCGCTAAAACTCGGACGCAACGCCGCCGCCACGCACGAGCGCATGGGCCCGCCCAAAACCAACTGTCCCCATCCAAGGCCCCACCTGTCTGTCACGTTCTCTCGCAGGAGGTCGTCTGCTCCCCGCGCGTCTTATCACCCCTGGCCTCGTTCTAATCCACACGAGCAGAGACGAGGCCGAGCACGCCTCCAACCGCAATAGAAGTAAACACGCGCGAACACGAGTACGAGCACGAGTTCTCCCCCTCCGCCACCCAGTGTGCATCGCGCCGCCGTCGCGGCCGCCTCGCTCCCCCGCGTCCATGGCGTCCGTGTCCACGGCGCCGCGCGCGCCGCTCCCCGCGGCCGCGTCCTCCTCGTCCTCCGCGCGGCAGCTGGATCCGAACCCTAGCGGCAACCGGTTCCTCGCCGCGCGGCGCCTCCGCGCCGTCCGGCGCCTCGCCGGCGCGGCCCCGTCGCGGCGCGCGCCGGCGGTCCGGTGCTCCGCGCGTAGCCCCGAAGCGGACTCCGGCGGTGAGCGGCGCCGGCGGGGTTGGGACGCGATGCTCCACGACGCCTTCCAGGGCGCCGTGCGGCGGTGGAGCGAGTACGTCCGCAATTACTGGCCCCCGCCGCCCGCTGTGAAGGAGGCGGGTAAGGGGAAGAGGGCCGGGAGTTCTCACGAAGGGGAGGCGATGAGTGGGGATGAGGAGGAAGAGGGGAAGTGGAGCTGGGAGATGTGGAAGCGTCACTTTGCTCTCATTGAGGAGAGCGAGCGCCTCGTTGATGAGCTACAGGTTTAATTTTATCCCTAGAACTTACATGTAAAGCTGCAAATGTGGACGGGACCTGCTCACCACCCAACACTGGATCTTTGACACTACTAATCACTTACTGGTTAGCATAAGTTTGAAGAAGTTGTTGAATGGTGACAGAAATTTTCATTTATGAGTGGCACCAAACTTGGATTTTGATCCTTAGAAATTGCCTCTGAGGACTGTGCTTAGAACACGTTAGGTTTTTGTAAAGTGACTAACAATGGCAGTTGCACTTGCACACAATGCGGGTGCACCATGGGGTGAATACGATGTACATAATTGTTTGCCATTTATTTTCTTAGCTGCTGCATTACAGTTTGTGGATTGAGTGACGAAAGTTGCCTGATGTGGAATTGTGGCTACCTTACAGTTTACACACAGCGTTCATGCTAATTAGCTGTTATAGGAAGCTTTGCTCAGGAAAATTTAGTAACCCACTCAAATTTGAACAGGACACTTGGAAGCTATTGTGCTCTTTTTTTTTGGTGGAATAGGAGTGCGAACTAGCCCCAAAGGTTGTTGGATGTATTATATGGACCAGCTTGTATGCTGATTAAAGGATCATTCATCAAAACCATCAGCAAATTGCATTTGTTGCCTATGTTCTGTCACTGCAGCAATGACTTGTCGACTTTTAACATGTTGTAAACAATACACGTTTAAAGTTGCAAGCTGAATCTCAAACATTGAAAAATCCATTTCATGATAGGCTTAATCACACAATAGGTTCACAAACCATGCATCATGCTGTTGCTTGAATCTGTAGATAGAGCCCCTCTGCTCAAATATAGTTATGTAATTGCAGCGATTTCCATGGAACCCATGATCACATGACTTGAAACTGGCTTATCACTTTTGTAATTGCTAGCAAGCTGCACAATTCACCATCTAATGTTTTCAAAGAGGTCTTTGGTTCTGGTTCATGCCAGTGTTGCAGCTTATTTGCCATTTGGGTGATGTGTGATGTGGTTTTAAATTTTTGAGCTTCAATTCATGTGATATCTGAATAAAACTTTATAAAGTACATGCATATAGAACTTTCTCTGTGCAAATGGAATGGCTGCTTGCCTCGTCCACCAATGTATACGCTGTATTTTTGTTCAGATATCACACTTCAAATTTCATAGTAGCTCTATAATCTATATTTTCAAATTGCAAATATCTTGATTCATGTATATTGCATTTCAGCTTCAACTCCGAGCTGCTGTTTGTAGAGAAGACTACAGGAGTGCTCATAAACTGAAGCTGGCTATTGCGGCTACGGCAAAAAACGACACAGTTGGCAGAGCTATCTCTGACTTAAATGTGAGAAATGCCTGCTGTTTCTTTATGTAGTTTTTACTGGTAAATAAAACACTTCTGACCCAATGTTGAAATTGCCCCTCTATACATTAAGCGCTAAGCAGATCCCCTCTACCTGTTCAAGTGTAACATTGGTCCTATGCTACAAAGGGATGAATGTCAGGCAAAGTTGGTGGCTTAGATGTCCTCCCTCCAGTAAAAAAAAGTGACATTTTAGGATCCCTGCCTCCATACAGTTTAAACTTGGGTTCCCATATCTCTATGAATATTTAGTTGGGATATAGAAAATGATAGTGTAGATTTGCTATAAATGTACAATACTAGAATTTTAATAAAGTATGGTCAGAGTGGTGTTTTGGAGATCTTATCAGTATCCAAAGTGCCTCTTAGTTGTGACTGAAGGGAACAATATCTAAAAGTTTGCAGCTACCTGAAATTTACTCCACTTATGGAGACAACTAGTTGTTCTTGCTTCCACGTATTCCAACTATTTTATTTACACACCCTCCATTGTAAGCAAGATACCATGATATATCTAACTCCTTGTTAACAGAAGGGTGTTGAACAATACAACACATGTAATAATCAATTTGAGAGATTAAGATTGTTATTTATAATAATTTGGTTTTTGCAGAGGGCCATAGAAGAGGAGCGCTACAGGGATGCAACATATATCAGAGATCATGCTGGTGCAGGACTGGTTAGTACCACGGAGTTCCTCTACATTGCACACCTTGCATTCGCAAAGAATGAATCTTAATCATGCTTTGTAATTCACAACTACTATTTCCACATTATTTCTTTCCATCTGTGCAAAATAATGGTATTTCCTAATCCATTAGAGCATATGCAGCTGGGGTGGTGGTCTGGAATTTCTGGAAATTTGTCTGACCCATATGGTCTTATAATTCGTATAAGTGCTGAACATGGTCGATATGTGGCAAGAAGTTATGAGACAAGGTATTAATTTTGCTACTTATTATTTATGTGCATATTACATTTTTTAATATTTATATTTTGGTTTGTTATTCTGTGAGTGGCCGTGCTGCCTATGTTTCTGCTTTTATTTTAATGGCTGGTATTCTCGTATTCATTTCGTTTTACTATTTCATTGGTGCCTAGGATAATGTAAGTTCCTACTGAATTATGCTCCAGTTTAAGGAGCTGTTGGCATTGTTTTTTTGGCAGTTAGGGTACATATTCGTAGTGATTTGAGATATTAGGAGTGCCGCTCCTGGAGAAATTGACGGGCGTGGCAGTAGAGATGTGTTGTTTATGATTAACTTAGCCTAGTTGATGTTTCAATCAGTCACTGAAGCTTATTTGTGAAGGATTGTTTGGAATTATTATACTCCATTGACAAAATGTGTTATGAACTCATAACATATAAGAAATTATTTTTTAAACACAAAGCAGGTCTCACTATGCTAACCATAAGTCATAAGAATGTTTTGGGGGGTACTGCTACTGCAAGAACTATTTCCTTTATCAGCTGTAGTTGGTGAGATAGTGTAGCAAGATGCTTCAACAGTAGCAAATATATGTCTCACAAATTAAGACAACCGGCACTATAGTTTTAAACTTTCTTCAGTGTATGCATGGGTCATCCATATGCATGTAAATACTATAACGGCTCTTATCTGTTTTCATTTTACTGACGTTAAATGTGTTTATTTTGTTGTATGAAATACTTGCTTTTCATAATGCATGCTAATTGGCTTTTCAAAATTCTCTTCTCATGTTTAGACAGCTGGCTTCAGATGGCCCTGGTTTCCCTATATTTGAAATATTCTTTGCAGAGGAAGATGGAGGATACAAACTGCAGGTATGTTTTATGCTTAATATAAGGAAAAAATATGCAAATATTGAAAAAATCATCTTGGTTATGCAATTCTGGGTGTCCCCTTTTATGGGGGAAAAAATTGAAATAAGCTTTGATATCATGGGGCCGGGCAGCCCCCCCCTTCCCCCATAAAAAAAGAGTTCCTGGCTACGCCCCTGACTGCTTGTTAGCAGTTTCGTGATCAGAATTTCAAGTTATCAATTTATCTTATGCCCTTGGAAATTCTGGATGGCATCCATTATCTCTTTTGATATGATAATAACATTGTAAAATATGATGACATCTGGAAGTGCGTATTCTCATATTGGTCAGCATGGTTGAGTTATATTGTTGTAGGTCTGTCCATGCAGGCATGCAAAAGTCCCTCAAACTTGATAAAACATGCAAAACATGGTTTTACTTTCACAGTTGCTGTTATGTTGTCTTTAGTCTGTTATAGGCTTTATTTCATTGAATGAAGCCAGCAGCCTTCCCATTATAGCTGACCATTAGTTCTCTAGTGTCCACAAATCCATGAAATTGAACTCTGGTGTTTGTATTGTACATGGCATGCATGGTTTCTTATATTATATTTCTTGATATTCCTAGTTGAATAGTTGATTTTAGTTAGAAAAACTGTAAGCTTTAGCAACTATGAGTAAGGTCACAAGAAGTGTTATCTTGTTAACTAATGTGTTTAGTTTCTATTCATTCTCTGACAAAACAGGGCTGTTATTTTCAGGCAGTGCATCTGAAACCAGATGATAGTGGCTCTGACCAATTGCCAAACATGTTAAGAGAGAAACTTGGCATCGACAGTATAAACATATCTAGCAGTTCAGTAGGGTCTAAGCATGAAGAATTTGATGGAAATATAAACATGGATGATCAAGATACTGATGATAGTAATATTACGGCCGGTGGCCCAGCTGGTTTGAAAAACTTGTCAAGCGATTCAACTGCAGTTCCCAGGATTAAAATCTTGAAAGTGGTACCCATGGAAAATGTCAACCAAGACTACATAATCAATATTTTTGATCAAATTTCAGAGGAAGATGATGACCATGATGATCCTGAGATCGAAAATGAATCTTCACATGATATTGGTGATGAAGATAACAATGTAGGAGCAGAAACAGTTTCTGCAGAAGAGAATGGTGATGAATCCAGTGATGAAAATGATATCGAAGCCTTGATTTCAATTGATTTTGTTAGTGAGGATAACAATGATTATGCTTCTCATTCATCAGCTGAAGCTTTTGAACGAATGCCTGCTAGATTAGAGAAAACAGACCGCTTCTCATTTTCCTTCTATACTGAACAATACAGTAAAAAACTAGATGCTGGAAAAGCCCAGGAGACTTTGAAGAAAACAGTTGGTTCGCATACTGATCAGCAGGATGATGATGGTTTTGTCCAGCTTGATCGTATAAAGTTGAGTGGCAGCAACAAGAAACTATCGGTAATTATTTTATTAGTATAGTGCTCCGCATTAGCTTTTTATGCCCTTCATTGTGCTTGATTCACTCATCTGCATGAGCATCAATTATTTGTCTTGTTTGTTAATTGTTAATGATCTGTTCTGATTTAGTTTCTCTTTAGATGGGCTGTATGAACTGGTAAAACATGGAACAAAACTTTTTTATGATTTGAGTCCCAGTGAACTTTGTGAACCACATTCGTTTTGTAACCTGTGCCACCTTGCCCTTTTGTTAAAGAGCATGGATTTGTCAATTATCTCTCTGGTACCTGCTTTTCTATTTTGCTGTTGATTGTCAGATTGTTAGAGAGATGTATCAAGTACCTCTGAACATTTTGATAGTGTGAACCCATGATACTTCATGTCTCTTTTGTGCTTATTCTTGCATGCACGCATTCAGTTCAGCAATTGAAAATTGTATCATCATGTGTGCATGGAGTAAGAAAGAAAACGAATTTTTTCAATGGTATTGTGGACTTGCATAATGAAAATAGACTTTGAGACTGGTTGTTGATATCATTTCAACTTATCTTATGCAGATACTGCAACTTGGCATCAAACAACATGATAACAAGGCTCAGCAAAAACTGCATGGAGTTACCCACTTCAGCCGTATTCAGACACCTATCTCTTCAGATCCTCTTAATGGTATATTCTAAATTGTACCACTTGAGCTTTTCTTTTTCTCAAACACTGAAGAGCTGGGTATCATTGCATTAAAAAGAAATAGAATTGGGAGTGTAAGAAACCACCCGCACACCCACCACTTGAGCTTTTCATGGTACCATTCTCCTTGTTTTCTCCTTTTTTTGGGGTATTGGCTGAAAGACATCCTTTGGGCAGGCTTGTACTTGACTGCATCAGGATTTGACTCAGAAATTCTTAGTTTGCAACGAAAATTTGGTCAATGGCGGGAAGATAATTCGTCTGAGGAGCATAGTGACCTACTGTTCTATGAGTATGTTGAAGCTGTAAAATTAACAGGGGACAATCTTGTGCCAGCGGGTCAGGTGTGATGCCTTTCACTCAGTTCTTGTTACCAAATATGTTTAATGATTGTAAGTAATATATGCGTTCTGGTTTACGCCCTTCCCATTTTGACGTGTAGTTGAAAGTTGAAACTTCATTTTTTTATTCCCATCCAGATTTGCTGTTTTCTCTCTTCAATTCTTTCCTAAGAAGCGTGATCATTTTATCATAAATGTTTTTGGAGTATCTTATCTGTCAATTTCCTTCAGTTTTCCATGGCCCAGTTGTTCTAAATAGTTATTTAATGCATGGTTTCATTAAAAAGCATAATAATTCAGATTAACCTGATATGATTCCTATGCCAGGTTGTGTTCCGTGCAAAAGTTGGTGAGCGCTATCAGCTTCCTCATAAGGGAATCATCCCTAGAGAACTTGGAGTGGTATTTCCATAATCTAAATAGTGATTTTTTCTTTTCACCAGCAAACATCAAACCTTACAACTCAACATGATGTAGGTTGCTAGGTACAAGGGGCAAAGGAAAATTGCAGATCCTGGTTTCCAAAACCCTCGATGGGTTGATGGGGAGCTTTTGATACTAGACGGAAAGGTGAATTCAATAATCAGAGCACATCTTTGGTCCTTATTATTTTTTTTAACATATTTCTATTGTGCAACTTGCAGTTCATCAGAGATGGTCCTGTGATAGCTTTCTTTTACTGGACATCAAATTTTCATCTTTTCGAATTCTTTAGGCGGTTGAGGCTTCCTGACTAGTTCCCTATTAAAGGTAGTAATTGAAGGTAAACTGCATTTCATCTTGCAGTGGTTCATGATACATCTATTATTCTAGTAAAGTAATATTAATTCACTGTTGTGCCTTGTGCTTTCCAAACACATATATTTGTTTCATGCAGAGGTGATGCTTGTTGGCTGTTGCAGGCCATCATTGATCCAAATTTGGCCTATTTCCCTCTGGAAATGCTATATTCATCCTAAATGGTCGTATTATTTGTTAGCCTCCTAATAAGCATTAAAATGGATGCAATGGATCAAACTGACCTAATTTTGTTTGTCACGAGTTGGTGCGGTCATAGGGTAAAGCCATAACTAAACAAAGTATGTAATGTTTTTATATTTATTAGGATAAATACTACTGCTGTAATTTTGTGATGCTTTTGACTGTTAGCCACCATGAGTTTCTTGTTGGTCTGTCTGCTTTGGGCAAAGTTGCGTTACTTGTAGCAAGAAGCCGAGAACATGGTCAATTCAAAAGTCTCTCTGGGCATTGCTAGATTGGTAGGGAGTTTAAGAAAACATTGTTCCTGACTTCTCATACAAAGTTTCATTTGGAAGTAGTATCTTAATAGTTAAAAATGTTCTAGCAAATTGATGTTTCTTAGGGAACATATCGAAAGGTTACTGGGTGAGCATTTAGGATGCATGCACCCAGGGCCCAGAAGTGCTGGTGCCATAGAAAGACACCTTGATAGCCATTCTGCTCAGTAGATGTTAGACCATGTGTTGACGACCAAAATTGGCAGACCTGTCCAGACCGGTCTTCCATGTATTTCGATACTTGTTTATTTTATTGTGAACAGGCTAGCTTGTACTTTATAGTCAACACTATAGGAAGTGTCCCCTATGGTGCCTAACAATTACAATTTCTTTTTTTTTCCTCGAAAGAAGCAAGAGAGTTTCGTGTCATTTCATTAAGATAGAGAAAAGCGTACAGCTTGACCGTACTGGGCCCTTGAGTACAGAACTCACACCACACACCCCACAAGAACTAGATTACATGTGCCTCACAGAAACACTACAAAAACAACCTAAAAAAATGCCCCAGCCTAAACAGCAACGGGCAGTGACCAGAATTACAATTTCTTATTATGGTTCATTGCTGAGACTGTTGAGCAGAAACTGCTTCTAATAGCTGCATTGTGCCTGCTTTATCATTTTTTGGTCACATGTGGAGGGCTGTTGCTAACTAATATGCCTGGATGACCCTGTGACCTGAGAGGGTTGAGTATCATAAGTTTTAGTTCGATGTATGTTCCTTCTGGTTGTTTGCTCAGGGGTTGGGGGGGGGGGGGGGAGTTTGAGTATCATATAAAGTTTATTTCAATGGTATGTTCTGAGTCTTTTTTGGTTGTTTGCCGGATGGTCCTTTTGCCCTAACTCAACATTTCATTTGAGGAACATCTTCGTAATGTAGGCAAACTTAACATCAGATTTGTTTACCTTTTAGCAGGTCATTCCCGATCTCACCATGATGTTGTACATAGTTGCCCTTCGGCGCCAACTGGAGTCCCTCCTTGCCTGTACATTCCCTGAATACAGGTTTTGATGTGGAGAATATGGCGCTGGATGTTGCGCGAGTTTATATGTGGCTTCTCTATCCACTCAGAAAACTTGCCGTAAGGGTGAAAAACAGCGCACGACAAGAGAAATAGAGAATAGCATACTGCCAACATGGGTGAGCCGTGAGCCGTGGCTCATTCCATTTCTGCTCTGCTCGTCCACCTGGCCAATGTATTTCTCAGTACAAGTAGAATTAGCTCTGAGTAAGGTAAAAGTTATGCAGCCACAAAGGTAAAGTTATGTAGCTGCAAATAATCCAAGGTTTTGGGCGCATCTCGGTATGTGAAATAGCAACGGCTTTTTGCAGTGTGATCGAATAATCGAGCTATGATTAGCAGTGCCCACCTTGGCTGTACATGTATTTCAAATTTTCAACCGGCAGCAGAGGCGTGGACTGATGCGCGTATGCAGCTCAACCCAGACTTGTTAATATATTGAAGTTTGTTTAACATTGTCCTTTTCCTACGCAAGCCTCTCAATTTTTTTTATACTAGTTTTTGGCCCCTCTGCAACAAGCAGGGTGGAAAAAGGCTATGCTGTCGCTGAAGCAAGCGGTAACCTACCAGGCTACCCTTCATGTGTCATTCGCGTGCTTGTTTCGCACGTAAGCGACAGAACCGTGACTATAAGAAAGATCCATCCAATGTTTCTTCGGAACTGATCCAATGATCTTGTATTGTTACGGAAAAGATCGTGTTTATTATCGATCGAACTGTCAGCGTCGTGGTTGGCTTAGGAGGCAAGCCGACGAGGGGGTTATTTCTTCTTTGGATCAAGCATGCCTGGACTGGAGCTTGATGGGACCTTGGCTTGAGATACCTAGTTTTGTTTTCCCCAAGTCATTGCGTCGGCCCAAAGGTCATCCAATGATTATTTCGAAGTAAAGGGGTGTTTGGATCTTGGGTTAAAGTTTAGTTCGTGTTACATCGAATCTTCGGAGACTAATTAGGAGGACTAAATATGAGTTAATTATAAAATTAATTAGATAGATGGAGGCTAATTCACAATAGGCTTAATTAATTCATCATTTGCAAATGGTTATGGTAGCAGGACATTGTCAAATCATGGACTAATTAGATTTAATAGAGTCCTCTCGCGAATTAGCCTCCATCTGTGCAATGGATTTTATAATTAGTCTATGTTTAATACTTCTAATTAGTATCTAAACATTCGATGTAACATGGACTCAGAATAATTGAACGAAAATGAACAAGAGAGTAACCTAAAACTACATCCGGCTACATATTGCGTTCCTAATCCTACACGTATGTTTTGAAGGCTTGCCTTTCTTGTAGTGCCATACCATGCATCGAGGATTTTTCCGATTTCTCAACCTGTAGAACCAATACTCGATTATTTTATTTGTGAGAAAACCGCTCGGTTAGTTGGGGATGTGCGTGTGTATTGGGGGGAGGGGCGAAAGGTCGAGGAATCTGCTGCCATGCGAAAGGCAATAGCCCAAGTCTTCTTTGTAACTTTCAATCAACGACCTAAAATATCAAATTTTCTCTTAAAATTATCTACTGCAATGGTTTGATACGATGGGATTTGCAGATAAGGGACCATTTGAAACACGGGGAGAATCAATTTCAGGTGGATGCTTCCACTTTTAAAACAGCAGTCGAGATTCCACTATGTTTTATGATGCGATAAAAAACGTCGAGGCTTCGAGGAGAGGAAAAATCGCCCGTGCGCCACGTTTCTAGCGCCCCTCCGTTCTTCCTCCTTCCCCGAGCCGCGTCAAACGAACCAAACCTTGTGAGAGCTCCCGTCTACCCCTCCCCACTTCCCCTACCCCCCCTCCTCTCACCACGCCGATTCCTCGCACTATCTCCTCCCCTGTATCCTTCCGCTGCCGCCACCGACGGCGAATCCGCGGGCCCCCGCCCCGAATCCGCGCCGCCCGCGCCCAGATCTCCCCCCTCCGCGCCTCCGGATGTGATGAGCCGCCCCCATTTGCCCAAGGACCCGGCCTTCCCGCGCGCCAATGGGTCCTTGGACGGCGGAACCCGCGGCCTCGGTGGCGAGATCGAGGAGGTGGGCGCGGCGGCCACCATAGCCGTCGAGCAGTCGCCCTCGCAGTCCTCGTCCCCGACGGCGTCGTCGCCGCCGGCTGCGATGTCGTCGTGCGGGCAGTACATGCTGCACCGGGTGCGCAAGCTCGACACCCTCGCGGGCGTCGCCATCAAGTACGGCGTCGAGGTAATGCGACGGGAGTGATGTCCTGCTGTATTTTTTGGGGGTCTCTGGTTTTAATATTACGTGGGAGCATCAGATGGGATTTAAAACAATCGCATTCTTTAACTCGTAGCTCGTCTGGGTGGAACGCCCTTCAGTATTGTATTTTTGGTGAACTGATTTTGGATTGGTTGCTGTAATCGGATTCTGCAGGTAGCCGACATTAAGAGACTGAATGGCCTCTCAACTGACCTCCAGATGTTTGCACACAAGACACTACGGATTCCACTACCGGGGAGGCACCCTCCGTCGTCTTATCAGCAGAATGGTTCAGACGAGAGTGATGACAGGTAGCTGGAATGTGAAATTGTTCATCAGCATGGCTGGCTACATAAACCACTGATACCAGTGTGTCACATGTTGTGGTGCTCCTGAGCAAGTGTTTTGATTTGTTTTGTGTTGATTGATATTCGCTAGTTATTTACAAAATAGAAACAAGTTCACTCAGGAGACGTGTAGCAAGGCCAAGGTCAGATTAGGGTACTGTTGCAAGATTGTTGAATATGTGCGTATGCATCTCCACTATTTCCATGTGAAATCCAAGTGTATAACGTTACTCAAAATAGTAACTGAAAGGGGGAAGCTTAGTCTTGTAGTTCGTGCAAAATCTTTCTTACCATTTCAAGTTTCAACTGCATGTTTATTGCCAAAAACTTTTCTACAACCAAATGTCTCCCCATCACATTGAATCATTGATCATTGAGGTTGGTTTGAGATTCGTTCTTGGAGAGAGAAGCTACCTGCTACACCCTGAATATGAATTATGAAGTCCTCTTGTACCTGCTAGTTCCAAGGAGGTGTTGAATTATGGATGTGGTAGGATGTTACTCTAGTGATACAAAAAAAACACTTCCCACATTTGCTATAATAATCTAGACATGCAGCTGGAGTTATTAACTTTTGTTGTGACCTATTTCCGCACTCAATGCGAGCATCAAATTTTCTTTAGCTATTCCCTTTTTTATACTGTAGAGTGCTTTGAGTTGTTTTGGTCTTTTGTACTATTCAGATGATTTGGCCTATAAGTTACCTGTCACCCCATGCACACTAGAGCTTAATTTGTTTTTTATGGAAAATAATGATTTTAACTAAATACGCATGCACCGTAACCTTGTGTTGTGTGGGATCTTTCAGCAGCAGGCAGTCCTTGAATCTTTCTTTAGCTACCTTTTCTTTTGGCGACATGCACTTAATCAATCGGGTGGGCATTTCACTTGATATTTTTAGGCTCTTACTGTATGGATGCTCATGTGGCATGTTTAAAATGGTCATTACCATATCTCTTTTGGCAATTTTAAGCCATCTTCAAGTGACTGCAGTATTAGTTATGGATGTAAGTCAACTAGTGAAGAGCACTATAGGAGCTAAAGGTTCATGCGATGATGTGAACCAACATGTGAATACATTGTAGTCATCTTGTGCTTACATGGCTTTGATAATCTCCTTCATCAAGCATTTATGATCTGTACATGTATAAATAACGTTAGCAAAGTGGCATGTACTTCAGACATGTCAAGACATTTTTGGGTGAATTCTACAGTGGCCGTGTTTTTAGTCATTACGCACCACAAATTTTAGCCGTATTCTTGAGTTGCCATAGCAACTTGCAAGTGCTTCTTCTTTCTAGATTATCGAATCTATAAGGCTTTCCAAAATATTTGTTAATTACATTGTATAAAGTTCCCTCCAGATTAGCAACCATCTTTTCTATGTTTACACTATGCCTTACCTGATATAGTGATATTATTGTTTCAGGGAATGTACTCCACGCCGCATTCATGATGATATCTTGGATTCAATATTGAAAACACCAAAGCCCAAAGTTTCACCAGCCATGAGTCTTCTGCAGGGATACTATGGCCTTGCACCACCTCCAAAGAGAGATCAAACAGGCGAAGGCACTGAGATGGCAGTCTATGGAAAAGGCAAATCTGCTTTTTTGGATGTTGAGCCATGGCTGGAGCCACCAAATTCCGAACCGTTCTCTCTTCAGAATAGGAAAACCAAAAGCTTGACAATAGGTTCTTCTCTTCTTGATGGTGATACTGATGAAAATGGTGATAGTGAAAGGTTAATAAGGCGGCGCCAGAAAGCTGATGGTGAACTGTTACCTAGGGAGGAAAACGGTGGTGACTTCCTGGCAAGCGCTGGGAAAGGTTTGGCACTGAGGCCAAAGTCGAGCAATCGATCAGACATGAACAAGAGTCAGCAGAACCTTTTTGCAATGGCAGAGCCTTTGTTCAGCAATGGTGTGCAAACTGTAAGGAAATCATCCAGCACTCCGGAGTTCCAAGAGCCAGAGAGCAACACCAGTTCGTCCATATGGTCAGCAAGCAAGTGGAGCATAAACACAGATGCTTTTGCTCTTCCTCTCCCCATCCCTCGCTTTGACAACATCCCAAAGCCGATTGCTGCTTGGAGAAACAAGGCGGCTCGTGATTAATCATGTGCTATATCTTGGTTATGTGCATGATTTTCCCTGAACACCAGGAGGCCCAGGAAGTGCCCATGAAAGAGCTTACAGCTTACGTTGGCACCAGTCTCCACAGCTGGAAGCAAAGCAGGACCTTGATTGGTTCCTGCTAGTTGGAACATACTGAAGATCAGATGCATTTCGTCTATGTTCCCAGATGGTATCTAGATTAGGTTTACATGGTTCTCATGTTATATTGGACATGTTGCGCCAAGAGTAACAGCGTTAATATTCTTCATATAAATTATAGATGTTAGATGACATAGAGGAGACTTGGATATTTGAGGAGGATATTCTTTTGTACACAATGAGATAATGTAGAGGATCAAAGGGCGGTTACATATGTGCTGTATGTGGGATCCCGTATTACCTAATATAGAAGAAGTTGGCTTCGTTTAACTTGAGATTGGTTCCGTTGTCTTTCCATTGCGCGTGTTTAGTTGCGAATAACTTTGTTTCTTTGTCAGTCCATGTGATTGGCTTACTGTCTGGATCAACGTGGACAGTAGTTTTCGTGCGTTTATTATACGAGAACAACCATGGCAACGATACATTTTTTAACGGAGACAGACGGCGTAAAATTTCTAAAACCTGTAAAGCATCGACTTTTATGATGCTTTTAACGAACTTTTTTCTTACCGCTACAGGGGAAATCAACGCAAACCTGCGCGCGTGTCGCATCATCATCCGCGCCTTGCAACTTGCACGTGGAAGCGCCTCCCTCGCGAGCTCCGTCGCCAACAATCCACAGTCCACAGACGACCACGCCTTCCCCCACTTTCCAGAACCTTCCCGATGGCGACGCCAAGCTCCCCTCCAGCTGCCCCCGCCGCCACCGCCGCCGCCTCCGTCTCCGTCTCGCGCCTCCCGCCACTACGCCCTTCCCTACCCCACCTCCGCTTCTGCTCAGCTCCAACGGCCGCCGCCGTCGCGGCTTCCCCCATTTCCCTGGGGCCGGGCTGTCGTCCTTTGCCTAGTATCCGCTGTCGAGCCGCCGCCGGGCCGTCACCGCCCTCCTCTGAGCCCCCTCCTCCCTCAGGTAAACTCGTTGCTTCGTATTCAGTTTCCCTTCCGTTTCTGCAACTTTTGTTCGAAGGCTTGTGATGGTTATTTATTGTGATGGTTTTCTCCGTCATCTTATAATATGCAAAAATCTCACTTGGATTCGAAGGCTTGGACAGAAAGCTTCTCTGTGTTTTTGGGTGCTATAAGCTATCACTTTTGAGGAACCGAATGCTGCATTTTTTTATATCCCTTGAAAGTTGAAGCCATTACACCGTACATGAAAAGTTGGTTTGTATGTAATATGTATAGTGTTGTAAAAATGTCAGTGTTCCGATGGGTATGTGAAAGAAAAAATAATCTAGTTTAGTTCTCTGAATAGTTAGATCTGGCAACCTGTCAACCTATGTGTCTAGATGATTGGTTATATACAGAAATACAGTGTAGTCTTATACAATTGCTTGATTAGAATTAACTTAACACTCTAACATGACTTAACAGGCATAATGGATCAATAATAGATACAGTGGCGGACGCAGCAGAGGGACACACCCAATATTTTTTTGCAAACTCTAACAGCTTACAGCTAGCATGTGTGCGCTTACTCATGGTTAGTCCAGAATATGTATATTTGAGCCCTAGCACTAATATAATCCAGCCAGTCTGGAACTCTTCATTTGCACGTAAGCCACCGGTCTGCTGCCTGCCTGCCTCTCTCATTGCTTCTACCACTGAACAAAAGATGAGACGTTTGACGAGCACTGGAATCCACCTCGGTAGGCAACCTGGTAGGGGAGTAGAAGGTGAGCGCGTGGGCAACATCATCTCATCTACAGAAGGTTTATGTCCTCTAATTTTCATCTGCAAACGGATACTGATATTGGAGAAGAGAATCTGAAATTGCAAGGACAAAGCTTCATGTCGATGGGACATCATGTGGCGTTGATAGTTCATAAAGATTAACATGACTAAATGAGTAAATTTTAAGATATGTTGGACAATTTATGATGTTAACAGGCTTTTGTATGATCATGAGTAGAGGAGTGCCATATTAGATTGTGATGTCAATGAGCAAGTTGCTGCAAGACAAAGATATACTGCATTAGGGCACCAGCAACGTAGGGTACCGCACCTGGTCCTAACGTGGGTCCCACATGGATTTGATGTTACCTGCTATTTTGCGGACAATGTGTAGGAACGAGCTATTGAATCCATGCGTGGGACCCGCTCGATTAAAAAAACAGCTGCTCAGTTAAACTTGAATCGGCGGTGCTGTTGAGTTGGGCGTTGTGTACTTGCGTCAGATTTTGGTGTCAGAGTTTTGAGTTATTTATTCGCTAGTACCCGGTTCCATACATGGAGCTGGGTTCTTCATGGAATCGCCCACACAATGTCTAGAACCTGGATCCTTGGGAGCATTAATTGTACAAGACCAGGTTTTTC
This sequence comes from Setaria italica, assembly GCF_000263155.2. Taxonomy (NCBI): domain Eukaryota; kingdom Viridiplantae; phylum Streptophyta; class Magnoliopsida; order Poales; family Poaceae; genus Setaria; species Setaria italica. The sequence goes on along the minus strand of NC_028458.1, from coordinate 15,697,769 downwards.
TGCACATTGAAGAGGCCGTTAGCACCATGTCAACCTCTAGGGTATGGTTTTCGAAGAGTGTAATATCATGTACTCCATCTGTTTCAAATTGTAGGTCTTTTTAGCTTTTGTAGGTTCATAGATATTATTATGCATCTAGACATACACTATATCAAAGTACATAGTAAAAATTATGCACCTAGAAAAGCCAAAACGACCTACAATTTGGAACGGAGGGAGTAGCACCGAAAATCACCTAGACGTGAGATTGCTTATATGTACTTTTCCCCCCTTATTTTATGGAGCTATATATATTTTTTGGAATCTCCGTACACCCAATTTCAAAAATCCTGCGTCCGCCACTGAATAGATAACTAGCTCCACATATTGTTTGAACATCAATATAATAAACCTGATGAGTAAATTTCTTTGTTTGGGGGACCCACGCGTACTAATACTACAACTATCATCAGGTTCTAACAATAATCAGGTGAACTGTTGGGATGGTACTGTAGACAGGTTTTAAGGACCACCTTTCCCGTATGATGGCATGTAAAACAAAAGTTGAGATACAGGTGTTGCATAAGCCTGAATCCAATCTCTTTGGACTAGTTTCTCAAGGACTTGGGTAAGCACATCTGAATTTACTCATATTTGAATGATCTCTGTTCAGATTATCTGTTTTGTTAACGATTATGAAATTCGTGACATACAGTTTGCAAGTTCACATTAAAATAGAATCAACAACCAAATGCATAATTTTTGAAGTAACCGGGTCAACTAATTAAGACTTGAATAGATGAACCAGTGATACTTAACATCAATTAAGTTAGTTTAAAATTTCATCACTTGTCTGCTGTATAGAATGCAATTGTATTCAAAAGTCACCAAATTTGTCGATGTTGTGATTTCATCACTTGTCTTATTTGAAGTAAGGTTCAGAGTCTTTTTTGTGATCTTTTAGAGTTCTTTTTCTATATTTCCATGTCATTATTACACATTAGTTTTTGCAAGTGATTTAGTAACTAGCCAGTAGCCCTACCATCTCCTTGTCTTTTCCTTTTTTTACTTCTGGTGAGAACAAGCCAGTCCTAGTAACCAGCAGCTGATTTTTATGGTGTTACTGAACATATGACAAATCTTCTGACACATATTTCTTGGAACATCCTTATCTCTAATCTTGGTAATAGTATCCTGTTGGTTGGTTTGCTTCATGGTCTGATACATCCTTATCTCTAATCTTGGTAATAGTCCTGTTGGTTGGTTGGCTGGCTTCATGGTCTGATACACCTCATTCATAAATATTTTCCTTTTTGAGGTCTATTCAGTTCCAAGAATACAATGTACACAAATTAGTAAGGATGGAGTTGGAAATTAGGAATAAAATAGTAACTGTGGTGCACATAAAGTCTTAAACATAAAATTGGTAACTTGGTAAGGCTATTTTTGTAAAAGTCCCAAGTTAATAAGTTAAGGCTCAACTATACTTGGTAATAACTAATAGGGGTGCGGGTATCATTTCTTTTGGGTATACGAAGCTGCTAGCGCCCGGACGTCCGATCCGGGCGCTAGCGTTGGACGTTGTAGCGATGGTACGATCGGAGCAGCGTGACCGTACAAGAAAAAAAATTCCCGCCGCAACATTTGGTGATGTTGCATGCAGCAAGCGCTATTCCCCCACTCTCGCAGGCTGCATCTGCTGACTGCTGCAACCAAGCAAGCAGCACATCCATATAGAATAATAGCGTGCCAGTGCTAAAACAGATCAGAGAGGCTGCACTTTTCAGCACGGAAAAATCATCTCCCTCCAAAACAAATCAAATTAAACCAAAATAGATGAAAACTTTTGCAACATCTCAAATCACCAGGTGCCACATTGATAATCAATTATTGAAACATCTCAAATAAAAGGTTAAGTGTATGTTATAACTTGCAACCTCTACAACAAACAAAGAAAAGAAACTGCAACATATAGAAACACTTACCAAAACATTAGAAATTAATTATTGAAACATATGAAAAAATTTAGTGCAACAAGTACAAATAAATGAGTTGACTAATTGCACCATTTTCAGAGGTATCTCACAACAAATCAAATGAATTGTTGCAACATTACACATTTCTATAGAAAAGATTGGTTGAACAAGCACATGCAACATGAAAAATTTATTGTTGAAACAAACTCAAAGAACACCTGCAACATGAAAAAATTATTGTTGAAACAAACTCAAAGAACACCTACAACATGCCTACCGATAAGTCCTGGAATGGAGCACTGAATTCCCCAAAAAATCATGGGCCACCCCAATCTTACTGAAACTCATGGCCATAACAAGACATTCATCGAGGACCATTACCTAATCATCACCGTGGGGATGCTATTGCCTCCATGAACGAACTCCATGACCTCGCACATGAATGACTACCACGCCATTGACGGCCTCGTACAGGGAGAGCTAAGCTGCCACCTATCTAGGTTGGAGGAGGACCGTGCGCAGCGGAGGGGCCACGCCACCGGACCTCAAGCGTGAGCTCGTGCGTGGGGCCGAGAGAGACAGAGGGAGAAAGGAGAGAGAGGAAGGGAGATGAGTGGTTGAAGAAGAGGAGGAGCACAAGAGTATAAGGGTCAATGGGGGAGGAGGGAGGTTGACTGTTCTGGGACAGGTTCAATTTTTTTAGCTGGCTGACCGTCACGTGCCATCCTGCCGAGCGCCCCGCCGCCTCCGTCCGATAATTCTTTACGCGTCGGACGTAGGAAGCGTAGCATTACAGTTGGGTATAAAAAGTGATGGTTATGTAAAACTTTGGTAATGAAGCAAGAAATTAATCTTCTAATTCTCAGTTGTCTGTTGTCCTCTTAACCCCCACGTTTGATTATGCCACAATCTCTGCGGTAGACATACCCACATCAAATGTGATCTACTCAGTTGTACAAGCAATTACATCTGATAAACAGTCTAGATCAGAGAAATTTTTGTCTTTGATAACTGCTGCTATACATTTTTGCATGTTTCCGACATACAACATCATAAATTTTGGTTTCAGACTTCCATGAAGCGGCTATGTGTCGTTCATGGGCCTGTGAATTCTCTCTCACCACTGTGAAGGATGAGATTGCCAGAAACTAGCTCCTTACCGCTCCTAGTTGTTCCCTGGCTTACAGTGGATTCTGAATCTTTTCTCTGTAGATTTCTAGCTAATTTCTTGTGGTTATGGAAAAAGCAGGAGGCCTTTATAAGAAAGAAGTGCTTTATTTGATCAAAACTTTGGTAGGCGCGGCAAAGGTGTGCCCATAGGACATGTGGAAAGAGTTTTTATATTCCCGGGTAGAAACAGCAGGTTTGCTGGATTAGTATTTTCTTGACTTTGCTTTCTATAGGATAAAATGTTCAAGATCAAGAAACATTGTAATTCTCAGAATACTTGCATGTCTAACATTATTTATAAACCTAGTTGGACCTCAGTCATGCCTTACTAGTTTGGCATACAGTTTCTTAAACTTCAATTGAAACAGAAATATAGGTAGAAATTTGTTGCTTCAATTGTTTTGTGATATTTGTCAGCAGATAATTGACCTTAAGTATGTATATGTTGGGTGTGTATCAATAGCTCACAGTAACAAAAAAATGTTAGGATCTTATAGCTATTGAGGAACTATCTTGGAACAGTCAATCTAGACTTAGTTTGTGGAGTTTCACTTTAACGACACGAAATATTCCTGTATTTTTATCATATGGTTTCCTACTACAGAACCCATTGTCACACTCAATATTCTTGCTTAATAAATGCATGCACACACCTGCATCTAATTAGTTTTATTTTCCTTTTGACAGGTTGGCAAGAGAGGCTGTCAAGGTTGCAGGATAGAGCACGTATATTCTTTGCAGTTCTGTTCTGGATGTCATTATTTTTCTGGGGAAGTGCTTGGGATGGAAGTAACAATTCAGGAGGCAAGAAGCGCCAACGATTTAGAAAGAAATCGAAGTGAAGATGCCCTAGGATTGTCATTTCTCTGGGCATATAGCTTTCCATTTTCAAGGACTTCTGAATATACAATGGCGCCGTAGTGTGTAGGCATATAAAACTGTCATGTATAGTTGCATTTCAAACAGTACCCTGAAGGAAATTACTTGGTCGTGTTGTGTATATATATTGCCGATCGTTGATATGGAGATATGAGTGGCATCATAAATGATTAAAAGAGACATGTATGCATGTCCCTTATATTATTAGTATTATTCTGGCAGCAGAATTGCATGTCATACAAAGTCTTGAAGCTGGTGGTAACTTTTGATAGCCAAGCGGCCTAAGTTAGAATTTCAGCTCTAAATTCTGTTTCAAACATGTATATAGTGCTGATCAACAATGACTCTGACTCTGGTTCGGCCTTAAAGTTGTTGCTGCAAAAGTTGTTGATTCAGAAGCTTCAGTCTTCTTACAAGTTTCGATTATGTTGGAACCGTCACGGACACCATTAGGAAGGTGATCACACAAAAATGACGCTTGCCTCAGTGGATTAAATTGACAGATGTGGCGGCAGAGACATCAGTGAGAACACATCCCTAGCATTCAATTCTACTTTTGATTAAAAAAAAGTGACCAAACAAAATCTTGATTCTCATTACAAAGGGTCTGTTTGGAAATCTTGATTCTCATTACAAAGGGTCTGTTTGGTTCTTCTTGCTTATCATAAGCAGCTAAAATTGCTTATTTGAAGTTGCTTATTTTTAATCTAGCTGTTTGGATACCCTTATAAGCATTGAATGAGGTGGACATTGTCATATTTGCCCCTAATCATTGAGAGAGAGAGGGAGGACAACCAGGCATTCAATTAGGGTAAGAGGTGTAAAGTGCACCTTTTAGCCCCCGCAACCCATGGGCTAAAAATAAGCAGCCCCATAAGCAACGGATGTTTGGTATCTTTAGACTAAAAGTTGCTTATTTTTAGCTGTTTATGCATAAGCAACTCAAACCAAACACCCCCAAAGTGCAGAGAAAATATTGGATATAGAAATATAGTACCTCATCAAAGCTAGGCTTTTCATCCAAGTCACGGTCGTGTGTGTTGCCTATAAAAAAGACTGCGTTGTCAGACCCTCAGATGAACCGTGAAGACGCTGACAAGCAAAAGCTACATGCATAGTGCAAGGACTAATTTACTACAATTAGTTTAGTTCGGATGGCCCTTCCCCTACCACCCCCTCCCCTCTCGGTGCTCTCCCCTCCACCAGCCCCACACCGATGCCTACTCCAGGCTCGACAACCACCCTCCTAGCCGCGGCAGCCCCTCGCTCGACATTTACCCTTCCACTGGTGCCAGGAGAACCCTCCCTCTTGGCAACTCTCCCCCTTGCCCCTTCCTTCTCCACGGTAGGGCGCTCCAAGGCAGAGAGATGGAGTGACTCCTCCCTATCCTCTGGCGAGTCTTTTGGCACCGGGCGCACCTCCTTCAAGGACGTGCTTCTCGCAGGCATCCATCCGGCGGCGGCCTCGCATGCTCCTGGTTCTCACCAGGCTGCCTTGGCCATGTCAGCGCAAGGAGCTTCGCGCGTGGTGCCACGTATCATTCTGCGTCATCACCCAAGAGAGAACATCGGAACAGCGTGTGGTCCTGATAAAGAAGGTTGGGAGGTGGCGGAGGGCCACCGTGCTTATCAGGCTCGTCGGAGATAGAAGCTTCGCCCCCCAAGGCCAGTTCCGGTTGACCTCAAAGGTTGCTGCTTCAATCGCTTCTCGTCGGGACATCGTGCGACGACGTGCAGCTCTGGACCTCGCTGCTTCCATTGCCGGGTTCTAGGGCATCGTAGCTATGTTTGTCCTCATCGGCGGCCTGCCTAGGAGTTGGTTCCTCACCATTCCCAGTGCGTCTGGCACCCTGTTTCTCGACCGACGCTGCCTTTAGCCCCTCTGGCTGCTATGGAAGATTGCAACGTCATCTTGGATGGTTCCCATGGGCGAAAGAGGCAACATCGACCATGGAGGAAGGGTGGACGTGGCGCCGATCAGCCGGCTGTCATCTCTGATGACGACACAAGTGTGGAGGAGGGAGATACTAGGGTCATCAGTGTGGTGCAATCAGCTGCTGCCGTGGTTCGTCCCTCAAAGCCCCGGCATATTGGGGACCGTTCGGCTAGCATCTCTCAATGGGAGGATACTCTTGCCCGTGCGCTGGTCATCTTGGTGATCAACGGCTTGGTTGACTCAATTCCCACTACCATTGCTCATCGGTTTGAGATCAAGGAATCCTCGCTGATCCTCCAGCGTTTGGGACCTTCTAGGATCCTCTTGATCTTGCTGAGTATAGAGGCAATGGAGAGGGTCTTCAATGGTGGCCGGCCAATCATCACATCGTCGCTCCACCTCCACGTCATACGCTGGACGCGCTTAATGCAATCCACAGTAGCGTTGTTGTCCTCTGCTGTCGAGGAGGGCATTCCTGCTCATGCATGGGAGCTCCCAATGGCAGAGTAGCTGCTCAACGAATTCTGCTGGATCAGTGGAATCCATTCGGATACACACGATCAACGGGAAGTGTTCAAGGTGGCTGCCTGGTGTTCTGATCCGAATAAAATCCCGCCGGAGATGGAGTTGGAGATCACCAAACCACCATCAGTTGAGAAGGAGATTCATTCTGTGAAGCGCACCCTACTCTATCCTGTCAAGATCAAGGTGGCGTCGTTCATCCTGCCATCTTCATAAGGAAGTTCTCCCTCTCCCTCGCCTGAAGACAATGATCAGGGTGGAAATCGTCGGCAGCGGCGGCTTGGGTCTGATTCTTTGTCGGCGCTTGGAGTTTTTGCGGCAGCGAACTTGGGATCCCGTGTTCCAGCGCATGCGAGGCTGGGCCCACGTTTCAAAGATGGAAGCCACACGCCATCAATGGATGTTAAGACTGGTGCCTCGACTCCCGCCACGCTCGGTGACTCGGCAGTGGCGGCTGCTCCCTCGACCTCCTCCACGCGTGTCAAAGTAAATCCCGCGGTGGCCTTGGTTCCACCCCCACGCATGGCCTTGGTTCCTGCATTAGGCCATAATGGGCTAGCAGTCCCCGCTTCTCCCAAAGAGCTCTCCCGGCTGCCACGATTTGAAGACACCCAGCCGCCGAGACTTGAAGACGCGGCCGCCTTGACTGCCGCACCGCGAGCCATTACTGCAAGGGTCCATAATGGGCCAGTGGCCTTCTCTTCCCCTGAAGATATTCCGGGCGCGGAGATTTCAAGTCCCAAGACTATGAAGAATGTTGTTCTGGAAGGCTCAGGGATCAAAACGCCCAGCCCCTTTATCCCTTCGGGATTGGTGCCTCTCCTTGGAGACGGCGGCGCCTGTGTGAAGGATGGATTGGTCACCACTGGGCCTAGTGGGCTGCCGTGCCATGAGGGCCAGGTACTAAATGGAATGGCTGGATCGGTGCACGCTGAGGGGATTCAAGATCTGAGACTGCTCCGGTCTATTGAGGGATGTTCAGAGCAAGCAATGCAGCCTGGTGGGGTGGAGGCCAGTGCCTGGTCTCCCACGCTGGAAACCATGTGGGCATCTGAAGAACTGTAGGAAGAACTGCAGGCTCCAGCATCATCATCAAGCAAAGCTAGAGACCCTACAGTGCTAGGATGGGACTCTGCCCTACCAAGGGGCAAGGGTGCTACAGTGTCCTTTTCTGCTGGTGCAAAGCTATTCAAAGATCTACACTTGGCGCCGTCGTCCACCGGTGGCCGGCCCTAATGCTGAAAGTAATGACACCTCCCCGGTAGTACAGGAGAGGAATCCTCTATCCCCATCGGTGAGTAAGAAAGCCACTTTCATGTCCAAGATCAGAAAGAGGACAACAAGAATCCTTCCCACCCCACGCGGCAACAGAACAAGGCAAATGGCCCGTACTCCTGCAGCTCCTCCGCATCGCAGCTACCGTATTGCCGGAGTTGAGCTGTATGGGCCAGTTGTGACAACACCAACAAGAACAAGGAAGAAGGTTATGCAGGCACTGAATATTATTGGTCAAAATGAGGGTATCGACCAACAGGCTCTAGATGAGTATGGCACGATTTTCACACAATCCTCTACTTTAGCTGCTACACATGTCCAAGCAATGGCAGCACTCTTCGGATGGGCGACACCGGATGAGGCCGAGTTAGAAGAGGGAAGGAGTGGGGGTGTGGAAATTTGATTCAGCCAAACCCTCCCTTCCTATCCAGGTCATCCACCTTCTGTGTCATAATGAATCCTTCAACTATTTTGTGCTGGAACATTAGGGGTCTTAATTCAAGAGCGCGCCAATATTCTGTTCACACTTTGGTTAACAACTCAAGAGTAGATGTAGTCTGTATCCAAGAGACCAAGATGCAGGGGTCCTCCCAAGGAACTATTTTGTTTATGTTTGGTTCAGATTTTTCCTACTCGATTGAGCTACCATCTGTAGGTGCAAGTGGTGGTCTGTTGATTGCATGGCGTCACAGCCTTGGTCCTGCCACTACTACCAAGGAGGATAACCACATCATCTCGATTCAGTTCAGCCTAAGCAGCGGGCTCTCTTGGTGGCTTACCTATGTATATGGACCTCAAGGGGATGATAATAAGGTTCTATTCCTGCAAGAATTGAGAAATATCATAGCAACCTTTCAGGGGCCATGGCTAGTCCTTGGGGATTTCAATCTTATAGTAAATGATGAGGATAAGAACAATGGCAATTTTAATCGTGCAATGATGGGTAGATTCCATCATTTTATTAATGATTTAGGCTGCTAGATCTCCCTATACATGGTAGAAAGTTCACTTGGTCGAACCAACAAGAATCCCCTACACTTGTTAGGTTGGATAGAGTCTTGTACTCATCAGATTGGGAGGAGCTCTTCCCAAATTGTCTACTGCGTAGAGCCTCTTCTAATGGGTTGGATCACCGTCCTTTGTTGCTTGGGCTGAATGACACTAATCCAGGAAAAGCTCGGTTCCACTTTGAATCCTTTTGGACATCTCTGGATGGTTTCAAAGAAGCTGTTGAGGCTGCCTGATCTTCTGAACCTGCAACCTTCTGCCCTTTTGACACTCTAGAAAGGAAATTCAAAGCTACTGTTAAGGTTTTACAAAGTTGGAGCCAAAAAAAGTCGGACATGTTAATTCCCAATTGGAGCTGGCAAGAGAAATCCTCCATCAGTTAGAAATTGCATAGGATGTCAGACCACTCTCTAATCTTGAAAGGTGGCTGTGCAATCAACTCAAAAGGTACTCCTTGGCCCTGTCTTGTTTACAATGGACTATTGCAAGAAGCCATTCCCGGATATCTTGGATCAAGGAGGGTGATGCCAATACAACCCTGTTTCATATGCATGCCAGGCACCACAAGAGATGTAATTTCATAAGTAAGCTTGTCTCTAAAGATGGAAGTTTTGTCACAAACCATAAGGGAAAGGAGGAAATTGTTTGGGATTTTTATCGTGCTTTACTGGGAGAGAGTACTGATAGGGAGGTCACCATCAATTTAGATGAGTTGGATATCCCTATCTTTGACCTATCTGAGTTGGAGGCCCCCTTCTCGGAAGAGGAGGTATGGAAGACCATCAACAAGCTGCCATCAGACAAAGCCCCAGGACCGAATGGGTTTACAAGAAAGTTCTATAAGGTATGCTGGTCGATAATCAAAGTGGATATCATGGCAGCTGTCTTTGCTGTTTGGAGCAGAAAGTTGGGGAATTTTGAGGTGCTGAATTCAACCTTTATTACCTTATTACCAAAAAAAGGATGATGCTACAAATATCACGGATTTTAGACCAATAAGCTTGGTCCATTACTTTGCTAAACTCATCACAAAAATGCTGGCCAACAAATTGGCAGGGCGACTGAATCAGATGGTCACTCCTAATCAAAGCACATTTATAAAAGGGCGCTTCATACAAGACAATTTCATGTTGGTATAGCAAACTGCTCGATTTCTTCACCAACAGAAACAAGCCCATATATTGCTGAAATTGGATATTACAAAGGCATATGATTCGGTGTCATGGCCCTTTTTAATTGAAGTCAAGCAAAAGTTGGGATTTTAACCTATATGGTGTGATATTTTAAGTGGTCTTCTCGCTTCTTCATCCACTAGGGTACTTCTTAATGGCTCCCATAGGGACAACATCTCACATCGACGGGGGCTCTGGCAGGTTGATCCTCTGTCTCCGATGCCCTTCATTCTTGTGATGGATGTCCTCTACTATATGGTGAAAAAGGCTTCAGAGGAAGATTTATTGCAGCCACTTGCTATACGAGCTTTACATCACCGTATTTCCTTATATGTGGATGATGTGGTGATTTTTCTCAATCCTTCTACCACGGTTATTGGAGTCACTTTGGATATTTTACGGCTATTTGGAGAAACTTCTAGTTTACAAACAAATATCCAGAAAAGTAGTGTCTTACCCATCCAATGCTTAGAGGAAGATAAGAAGATAATTAATGAACATCTCCCCTATCAGAGATTGGAATTTCCTTGCAAATATCGTGGAGTGCCTCTTTCCTTATGCAAGCTTCCAAGATCACACATACAGCCGATTATTGATAGAATTGCACATCAGCTACCAGGGTGGAAGGTTGAATTGCTTACTAAAGCTGGGAGGAAAATCCTTGTATAGTCTGTCTTCACCTCAATGCTTATTTATATGGTAATGGCAATGGATCTCCCACCTTGGGCTCTTAAAGCAATTGATAAGATTAGGAGAGCTTCTCTTTGGAAAGGAAGGAAAGAGATAAATGGAGACCACTACCTAGTTGCTTGGCCTAAAGTCACGCGACCTCCAAAATTGGATAGCCTGGGCATCTCTCATTGACATAATCTGGGATGGGCCCTCAGGATGAGATGGCTCTGGTTGCAAAAATACGGAACCAGAAAAACCATGGGCCATGTTCCCCATCCAAGTTCATCCTTTTGTCAAGGTCTTGTTCTTGGTGGCTGTTGCTTCAGTAGTAGGGAATGGAAAAAACACCCTATTCTGGTTTGATAGATAGCTGCATGGTTAGAGGCTAGATCACTTGGTACCTCATCTCTATGGAGCAATATCCAACAGAGCCAAGAAAAGAACAGTTTATGAGGCCCTATCTAACAGGCAGTGGGTTTCAGATATAAGGGGAGCACTTTCAGCTGCTGTTCTTTCTGAGTATCTTCAACTATGGGATCTCCTCGTAGAGGTTCTTTTGCAACCAAAAGTTGCGGACCTTCACTTATGGAAATTCTCAACAACTGGGTAGTACTTAGCGAAGTCTGCATATGACACTTTTTTTATTGGGTCTACTCATTTTGGACCCTATGATAGGATTTGGAAAAGTTGGACCCCGAGCAAGTGCAAATTCTTCTTGTGGTTGGCTGCACACAACAGATGTTGGACAACGGATCGTCTATCTAGATGGGGTCTCCCACATCCTGATTAGTGTCCCCTTTGCGACCAAGAGGATGAAACAATAAATCACTTGCTTGTCTCATGTGTCTTTACTCGGCAAGTCTAGTTCAGGCTGCTTCAAATGGTGGGCTTGCAAATTCTTTCCCCACAAGAGGATGAAGCTTCTTTTGATGACTGGTAGGAAAAGGCGAGTGAGAGAGTTTCAGATTAGATTAGAAAATGGCTAAATTCTATCATCAGTCTAGGGGCATGGACTGTTTGGAACCATCATAACTGGTGTGTGTTTGATGGTCTTCGCCCTGACTTGAATGGAGTCCACAAAGTCATAAGAACAGGGCTGTGTCTTGGGGTCATAGCAGGGGCTAGAGGAATTTCCTTTCTCCTCGCCCTAGTGCCCTTACAAGAGCAACCTGGGTCCTAGGTCTAGTTTAGGTCTTGTGTTGTTGGAAGGTATAGTTCCTGTTTTTGCTTGGGGCTTTCTGCATAGGTTTGCCCATTTTCATATGCTGTAACTTTGGAATTTTCTTTAAACCCTCCTCTTCTTAATATATTGATACGTAGCTCTCCTGCGTGTTCAATAAAAAAAATTACTACAATTTTGTATTAGCTGTAGTGCATATCTATCTTATGTTATTCGTAGCTTAAGATAATGTCAGAGAGCAGCTGCTCTACGACTGGTGTGACTAAATTTACTCCATGTTCTTAGATATATAAAACTGACATACTATTGAGCTTTTAACAACCAACAAATATTTATTTAATAAATTAGTTAAATAAAGTAAAATAGTACCATTACATCTATCATCAAAAGTACTTCAAATTTAACTTTATATTTATCTGATTATATAATTATTTGTAGAAAAAGCTAATAGTCAAACGAATGAAAAAATAATATTGGTGGACATGTGATGTTTTAGGAATAGCCATGCCACTGGTTAAATCTTAAATCCCTCGTATGCCACTGCCGACTATGGTGGGTCCCACATGTCATAAACACATCGATGGTATATAAGGGATTGTAAATTTTTTTTGGCAAATAAGGAAATTACCCTACATATTATGACACCTGCTTGGATCATGGATTGTGCCTTCGTAATTCATCAGTATCGATGTTGCTTGTTTTTACCCTGGGGATGGACTTAACTTCGTTGGAAGTATTAAAAATCGTTTCTCTTCTTTGAGTTTTTGAGTTAGCACATGGAAGATCGCTTTGTTGCTTTTCTCTACTGATGAGCGCTTTGGTGACCGTTTGGGTGTTGGAAAACTTCAGAAGTGGTAAAAAAGTCGAGAAAGAGGAAGGGTGAGGATAAGTTAGCTCGCCCATGACTCGGACTCACGACCACCACCTCGCGTCTTGATTGGAGGCGCAACCAACTCGTGGTTGTGGCCCCAAATCGCCCAGCGCCACAATAAAAGGGGGGCCCGGCTAGTTTTGAGCTAACTAACACACGTCAAAATCCACGCACACCCCCTAACACTGCCACCCCGATCTCTGGTGGCGTTGGAGCCATCTGAAGGCCGTTGCCGTCCTACTGTTGCCGTGTCTGGCCAAACGAGATGGAGGCCAAAGGGTCGACGCGGTCTCCTACGAGCTAGTACAACTACGACGTTTGCATCTCCAACTTCGTCCCCGACTCTCATGGCTGGCTGGGTCATCGCATAACATTGCTTCTAGTTTTCTACATTGGATGCATGCAGGTGCGTGTCCCTGTCCCTATGACATTACTAGGATTTAACGAAAATACCTTAATAAATGTATTTTGACCAGTAGTTTCACTCAAAATATCATTAATGGCTACATAATCAAGGTTATATTAAAAGATTTGTGCAGTAAGAATGGACACAAATTGTATGGTTTGTAGATATAATTTAATTAATTCTTAGCGAAAGTTTATGGGATCCATCATTTTTCGAATCTTAATAACACGACTGTAAAAAGAAATTGAGAGAGTATCGAAAATTTTCGAATAACCCACCCTAGCTTAATTAATTGTATGTGTTTATGGTAATCTGTCGTGACGCCATTGTATTGTATCAAAGCACGCAATGCACACTCTACACTCTAGTTACTTCGTATGGATCAACATGTATAATCTTATGTTTCATGCTTCTTTTTAGGGCTATGTTTCATGCTTTTTGTTTGCACAGGTGGCATGATCAAGCTTCGGAATCGAACACAAATGGCATTAATCAATCAATCATCACGATAACATGACTGGCCCGCCAAGCGAAAGCATATTCGCGTTCATTTCGCAGGCACGTGCCATCTGACAATATGGGTCCACATGCCAGCCGCCCAGGAGCGCGAATCCGTTCGTGCCTCTGGTCCCTCCCTCCGCCTCGCCAACGGTAACGGCGGCTGCCTCCTCCCCAGAACGCAGAACATTCCCCCCACGCCGCGCCCCGCGGCCGCGCCAACGAATAAACACCACCGCGGCGCCACCCACACCCACCGCCTCACGCACTTCGCCTTCTCCTACTTCTCCCCCACCTCAGCTCCGATCCTCTCCCTTCCGCCGCGTCTCTCACCTCCCAGCCCCCGCACCGAACACTACCGCCCCACGCACCGCTCAATTCCATGGCGGCGGCCGCGGCCATGTCCGAGGACGCCGACCCGCCGCCGCCACCACCTCCGCCGGCGCAGCTCCCGCCTCCTCGCCGCCCGCACAAGCTGCTCCAGCCGCGGGGGTACTGACCGACCGCTCTGATCTCGCGCTACGGGGCCGAACATATGGCCCGTGGCGGCGCCTGATGAGCTGAGCTTGAGCTGATGCGGGATCGCTCGCGCGCGTGCAGGTACCAGGTGGAGGTGTTCGCGGCGGCGCTGCGCGGGAACACCATCGCGGTGCTCGACACCGGCTCCGGGAAGACCATGGTCGCCGTCATGCTGGCGCGGGAGCACGCCCGCCGCGCGCGCGCTGGCGAGGCGGCCCCGCGCCGGATCGTGGCATTCCTCGCGCCCACCGTGCACCTCGTCCACCAGGTGCGCGTCTGGTGGTCTGTTTGTCTTCTCCAAGCGGGAATGTGGGTGGTGGAGGCTGTGTTTTTTGATCGGGAGGCGGTTGTGTGTGCTTTGTGCTGTAGCAATTCGAGGTGATTCGGGAGTACACGGACCTCGACGCGGTGGAGTGCCATGGGGCATCGGGGGTCGGTGACTGGAACGCTCGTCAGTGGAAGGAGGCAATCGGGACTAAGGAGGTAAGCGCCAGGGTTCACTGAAGCCCTTGCTATGTCTGAGTTGAGCAATTGTATGCACTGTGAGATTTATGGACTGCAGTGTATGCCTGCCAAGTGCAGAAGTGCTTGATGAACGGTTTGGGACCAACAATCGTCCCGGCGTGTTGATGGCAATGTTTTTTTTTTGTCGAGAGTGGTGGTTCTTAATCGAGTGACCGAGGTTATTATTCACATATGTCAGAGTTGCTGACAAAATAATTCTTGAACTTTGATAAAAACACATATTGGTTTTGCTGCCACAACCCTACAAGGATACTCGACTTACATTCACGAGATCTTGCAACCCTGTAAATGTGCCACTGTGATCAACTTAATTATCTGATGTTTTATGGCTTTCTAGTGCTGTTTCTTCTCTAGGATGTTATAATCATTTACAAGATCTTTCAATTATCATTTCGAAATTAAAAGTCCCATACTTTGCTTATCTACTATCTGCGATTTGAAATATGTGTTTGCCTTGAGTAATGGATCTTTTCCTTTTTGTCTCTCAGATAGTTGTTATGACGCCACAGATATTGTTGGACGCTCTGAGGCATGCTTTTCTAACTATGAGTGTGATGAGCTTGCTAATATTTGATGAATGTCATCGTGCTTGTGGAAACCATCCCTACTCACGAATAATGAAGGTAATGGCCTAATGGGATTGAAGATCTTTTCTTCGATTTTGAGTTTGACAATATCGATAGATAAGCTTTGCCCTATACCCTCTTGCATTTTTTAGGCTAGATGGATTGCTTAGGATCACATTTCTAAATAAGTTTCATGCAAAATTTTCTAATGTTTTACAACCTACTTGAGTTTAAAGGAGTTTTACGTTGATTCTGATTGGAGGCCAACTATATTTGGAATGACGGCATCTCCAGTTGCTACAAAAGGTAGGAGTTCTGTACATGACAATCATGTGTACTCTCTCTTTTTGTCTCATTGTCAAAACTATGCTTTGTGTCATGTTTTTAGACTGTAATTACTTTCATTTCTTTGTGTCATGTTCCAGAAAAAACTCTTTTGATGGATTCTATGATACACCAATACTCCATTTTGGTGCGATATCAGTGCCGAGACCTTTTCTGACACCGACACATGTTGTTGAAGTGTGATGCTTCACTTTTTTTATGATTTTGTGCATCGGACTTAACTCTTCTGTGCACTTGAATTTCGTTGTTAATAATTATTTTAATGCTGCTCTTCATCCTACTGGAAGCTCACACGATCAATTTACTGAAGTTATCTTCTGATCTATGACTGTTTAATTAGGCGTATATTTTCCAACTAATTGTGGTAGGTGCACATTTTGGGGATCCTTGACTATTGTTTGGGTAGGTCATGCAATGTGCGGCATGGCAACCCCTGCTAGGGCATACTGTCATCTCGGATGGCAATTCTTCCATAAAACGTGACATGCTATTCTAATTTGCGTTTGTATTTTACATAACCTTTTATTTATTGAAGCCTTATATTTTTGTCAGGAGCTTCTACTATAGGAGATTGTGAAGCACAGATTGCTCAACTTGAACTGATATTGGATGCCAAGGTTCTTTCTCCTTGCAGCCAAAACTTCTGTAGTTTTGAAATTTATTGAGTTCTTTTAGGAAAGCCAAGTTTGCAGCAAATTGATGTCAATATCTTACATGTTATCCCAGGTATATATTGTTGAAGATAGGAATGAACTTGAGAGATTTTCACCTGGTGCAACAATTGTTAATAAATACTATGATCCTTACTTGTTTGATTTGGATGATCTGGAATCAAAGTTACAGACACTGTTTGAGGAGGTGATTTAACTAAACAATTATATTTCTTCTGATGTGCTAGAAAATTATGTTGTTCGAGTAGTCATAACCTAGAATACCTAATATAGTATTTTAAGTTTGCACTTATGTATATTTTTACTTATCTAAACATGGTACTTTTGGGCAGTTTGATGGTTTGTTGGTTAGTCTACAAGAATCAGCCCCTAATAAATTTGAAGACACTGATAGTATCTTGGAGATGTCAAGAAAGAGCTTGTCCAGGTACCATGGGAAGATATTGTATGGACTGAATACTCTTGGTCCAATTGTTACCTTGGAGGTAATATTTTACTTAAGCGTTGAGCGTGTGTATCTTTCTTTTTCTGAAGGGTTGTGATGCGCTAATGGCCATTATGCTGCATCCTATTTGTTGACTAGTAGCCACACAAATTCCTTTCATCCTGTGTCCCAAGTGATTCGGACCTTCCAACACGTTAACTGTCGCTATTGACTCTTGCTCAGTCAGGGAATTTACTGGATTAAAAAACAAATGGGAGGTGTGATGTAATAGGTCGTCTTTGTTGTAGGAAATACCATTAAGATACCATACCTTTTCTCCTGTTTCACAAAAAAGAAAAAATGGCTCCACTCAGCAGATACATTTCGCTATGTGCCCCCCTTTATGAAAATTTGCTGATTCTTTCCCTGCCAGGTGCCAGTCTTAATTGTGTAGCACTTGCACTGCTCACAATACCATCTTTTTTATTAGAAAATATGTGGTCCCAATCCTATGTTCACAAGTATTCTCTCATTCTGTTCTTTTCTACTAGAAAATACATACATGTATTTATCTTGCAATCTTATTAACCATACCAACTATTTGTACAATTTGAAATACTTATATGCTAACTCTTTGTTGTTGTTTTTTCCTTACAGGTGGTGAAAATATATAATGAAAGCATCAATGCAGTTGGTGATTCTGAAGATTGCCTCTTTTCTAAAGCTAGCCAGAACTTACAGGTGTCCTATTTTAAAGAAGCTTTATTTTTGATAGAGGAAATTCTGCCACAGGGTATGATGTGCTCTTTACTTGTTATCTTCAGTTTCTTATTTCTGATGATAACAGCATAGGTATATCTCAAATGTATGTTTAATATCTTACTGTTTCCACTACATATCCTACATTGAAAACTTTACAATATCTTCCCTATTTATTAATGATAAAGTAATAATACAGTTTACAAGAGCAAGCGGGAATTTATTTGTTTCCATGTGTTTAGTTGATATCTTTAATTTGTCATGTTAATAAAAAATAAAAGAAAAATAAAGGCATGCTTTTATTCAGCTTTTCTGTTTCTTGCATGCTTGATTCTCTAAAGAATCGTGCCACAGAAATTTCAGCACTCCCTATTGTGTCCATCTGTAGATTCCTAGAGTAAATCCAGTGCGACTGTATGCATTCTTGGGTTTAAGCATTGCCCTTAGGGCACTGTACTGGACTGGTTATTTCTTATCTCTCTCAAAAAACTTGACCACTGGGGAGACTCCCTCCGGGCTTTGTTGGTGCCATGCTTCGCACACGTTCAGGACGGGTGAATTTCAATGACTTCTGGAGTTCAATGCTCTAACCAGTCCACTGTGAGAAGCTTGGGTACTTATCTCTCTCTAATACAAAGAGGCGCAGCTCTGCTGAATGTTTGATAAAAAGAATTTCATCGGGAAGTTGTTAATCTGCATGTTCCCGGGTTCATCCTTTTTAGGATTTTATTTTACTGAACTCTCACTATACTATCGCCAGCTAGGAAACTGCACTTTATGCATTGATATGCTTTCTAATTCTTATGGCATCTCCCATAAAAGGTTATGAGGAACTGATGAAATCAGAATCTGGTTCTGCGGAACTAACTAGGAGGGGATATATTTCTTCTAAAGTGGAGACACTGATCAACATTTTCAAATCATTTGGGTAACACCTTATACTACTCAAGATGTTTATTTTTTGCCTATTTTTTATTGTTAATACAAAGATACATTTATGTGTGTTTTCTCCACAGCTCATCAGAGGAAGTCCTTTGCCTGATTTTTGTAGAAAGAATTATGACAGCCAAAGCTGTTGAAAGGTTTATGAGAGGAATTGAGAACTTCTCTCGCTTTTCAATTTCTTACTTAACTGGAGGGAGTACATCAAAAGATGCTTTGAGCCCAGCAGTACAGAGATTTACTTTGGATTTGTTCCGAGCTGGGAAAGTATGATGTGTTACTTGTCAAATTTGATTTAAAAAGGGTTTCAACTGATATGCTAACTTTAATGTCAATATCTAGGTGAATTTGCTTTTCACAACAGATGTTACTGAAGAGGGCATTGATGTACCTAACTGTTCTTGTGTGATACGCTTCGACCTTCCTAGAACTGTTTGTAGCTATGTCCAGTCTCGTGGGCGTGCCAGAAGAAGCAGTTCGAGTTATGTTCTTATGATTGAGAGGTACAAAGATTGCCAGACTTAATCGATTGCATTTTGATATGATTTTAAAAAAAAGTGATATAGGTTATTTATCTTTAAAAAGTTTTTCATAGTCACTGATATTTACTTCAATCCTAAGTTACACCCATGCATAAATCTCTCTTCTTTTGATGCTTTGTCTGGAACTTTCAGGGGAAACTTGGTGCAGCAAGAACACATATTTCGTATAATACGAACTGAATACTATGTTAAAAACTTCGCACTGCATAAATCGCCCAATACTCCATCCCATGATTTGCCTCTCGAAGAGAAGTACATATACCATGTTGACTCAACAGGAGCGACTATCACCGCAGACTGCTGTGTCAATCTAATTCATAAATATTGTGAGAAGCTTCCAAAAGATAGGTATTACTTACACTTCCCTGTAACTATTTATAACCTATCTCGTGCCTCAAGAAAGTTTCGTTTTCATCTAGTTGCATGCTTAGAATCTCAATTGGTTTTGTTGCTGTTATGGGTTGCATTTGCATGTGGGCTGAAAAGTTTATCAGACTTAAATGTCAGAAATAATACAACAACTATACATCCTACCCCATGATTTTCCTGTATTTTCGTCGCATAAAAAATGCTTGTTCACTATAGCACTCTTATGCAGGTATTACATGCCAAAGCCTTCCTTTGATGTGGGTCTCAAAGATGGGTCTTATCAATGTACCTTGACAATGCCTCCCAATGCTGCATTTCGAAGTATAGTTGGTCCTCAAAGCAGTACATGTAATTTAGCTAAGCAGCTTGTATGCCTTGAGGCATGCAAGAAATTGCACCAGCTGGGAGAACTCAATGATCATCTGGTACCCTTGACTGAAGAACCTAATGATATTGATACAACTGTAACAGATGGAAAATGTCTTTCTGGACCAGGTATGGTCTAATGTCTTGCAAGTCTTTCACTCTTGCTTCCATCAAGATTTCAAGGATAGGAACGTATATTTGTCTATTTTGCTATGATTCAGCACTAACAGAATACTGTGTACTATGATTATGACTTGGAATGGGCCTAAAATTTTGCATAGCAAGATAAAACTTGATGATGAACCTGTGCTGGTAGAATGTGTTTGATGTGTTACATGTTGCATCATAATTACTTGTGCACGATATCTCTTCATATATAGTGTTATATGTTTGGACTTGTTTATTAAAGAAAAAGTCTCCAGGCCATTGAGCTCAGTAGGTACTCTCTCATGTTTGTTACTTTTAGCCATATGCGGCATACTTTAGTCTGCAAAAATGAAGTTGACAGTAGCATTCCTGTACAACAGCTATGAGCGCTTCTTTTGAAGAAAATTCTGTATCTTTTAATTACCCTTTCACCATTTTGGCAGGAACAACTAAACGAAAGGAGCTTCATGGAACTATAAATGTTCATGGTCTATCTGGAAATTGGATCCATGGAAGTGAAACTGCCACTCTGAATACTTATAGATTTGATTTTGTTTGTGATCAAGAAGGTGAAATTTATGCTGGGTTCGTTCTCTTAATGGAATCAGTACTTGATGATGATGTGGCAAATTCAAAAATAGATCTCTTCCTTATACCTAATAAAATGGTCTACACCACTGTAACTCCTTGTGGAAAAATTCAACTGAACAAAGAGCAGGTTGTTGACAACACTAGTTGTATCATTTTTGTTAGAGTTCTGTAAACTTTACCCATGGCTTACTTTTCCTTGTTTTCTTCAGCTGCATAAAGGAAAATTATTCCAAGAATTCTTCTTCAACGGTATATTTGGTAGATTGTTTCATGGTTCCCGAACGAGTGAACTGCAAAGGGAATTTATTTTCAGAAAAGGCCATGAAATACAATGGAGCTCAGACAACATGTACTTACTTTTGCCTTTGAAGCATTCTTCCTATATACAGCGTGATCTAAACATACCGTGGGAAGCTGTTGAATCTTGCTCTGATGCAGTGGAGCAGTTGAGAAATTTGTATATGGAAGACGGAAATCTCAGTTATGAAAAGTTAAGTCCAAACAAAATAAACGAGGGAGAAGAAATCATTCATCTGGCCAACAGATCTCTTCATTTTTCTAGGGTCAAAGATTCAGTTGTGTTATCTCTTCACACTGGGAGGATCTATTCTGTTCTTGACTTGATTTTAGACACAACTGCAGATGATTCATTCGATGAGATGTATAATGGGAAAGCTTCACCATTTTCTTCATTCGTGGATTACTACCATCAAAAGTAGGTGTTTGTTTTTACATGTCTCAGTTTCAAGAATGATCCACGAATTTCTTAGTTATCTGTTTACGTCTGTGTAGGTATGGTATTGTTATTCAACACCAAGGACAACCTTTGTTGCTGTTAAAGCAAAGCCACAATGCACACAATCTACTTTTTTCAAAATTGAAGTACACAGGTACTGCAACCTTAATGTAGTAACATTATTTCCTTCTCTGTTGTAACAAACTTTAAGTCTTTGAGATAACTACGTTACTTTTGGCTCTGGTGTTACATGACATTCCACTTGACTTATGGCAGATGGTTCAACTGGCAATCCTCTGCTCTTGGAGAAAGAGCAAATTCATGCCCGAGTGCCACCTGAACTACTCATCCACATTGATGTCACAACTGATATTCTCAAATCATTTTATTTACTCCCTTCTGTAATGCATCGGCTTCAGTCTTTAATGCTAGCCAGTCAGCTTCGCAGCGACATTGGTTGCACTCAACACATACCGAGTAGTTTGGTTTGTTCTTCTCTCATGATATTACATATCGTTTTATTTTGTGAAGATAGTAATGCACCTCAGGAATCTGATTTCTAGTCATGTCAGATATTGGAGGCTATTACAACTTTAAGGTGCTGCGAGACATTTTCTCTTGAGCGGCTGGAGTTATTAGGAGACTCAGTACTGAAATATGTAATAGGATGTGACCTGTTCCTAAGGTATCCAATGAAACATGAAGGTCATCTCTCCGATATGAGATCAACAGCCGTATGCAATGCAACACTTCATAAACATGGAATATGGCGATCCTTGCAGGTAGATGCTTTCAAGCCTAAAGTCCATTTGTATGGTCTCAATTTGCAGAAGTTTATAATTGATTCTGTCAATATTCTTTACATCATAATTCAACCATTTCTGTTTGAGAATGACACCAATAAATTCCTTGTCATCATGTAACAAAAGTTGATATTTCCCAGAACCTTAGTCCTAATGGAATAAATATGCATGAAAGTATTCATGCTATCATGACAGCAGGAGTCCAGTTACATTGTTCTTTCTTTGAAAGCATATAAAGTGTGCTACCCTCCTGAAGTTTCCTAAAGTTATACGAGGGGGCTGGTGTCATCTGATTGATTTCTTTGAAACCTTTCCTTTTTATTAGGTTTTAATTTTTTAATGCCTATCTATTTCATGCTTTCAGGGTTATGTACGTGATAGTGCATTCGACCCACGTCGTTGGGTTGCCCCTGGACAGATATCATTGCGCCCTTGTCCTTGTACCTGCGGAGTCGAGACTGCATTTGTTCCTTTTAGTGGAAGATATATCAGAGACGATCCATCTTTTGTTGTGGGAAAACCTTGTGACAGAGGTCACAGATGGATGTGCTCGAAAACAGTATCTGATTGTGTTGAAGCACTAGTTGGAGCATATTATGTTGGTGGTGGCATCGCTGCTGCACTTTGGGTTATGCAGTGGTTTGGTATTGATATCAGATGTGATATGAAACTAGTGCAGGAAGTGAAATCTAATGCATCTCGTCTGTGCTATTTATCAAAATTTAAAGATATCGAGGAACTGGAAGCAAAACTGAAGTACAACTTCTCGGTTAAGGGCCTTCTGCTTGAAGCCATAACACATCCATCTCTGCAGGAATTGGGGGTCGACTATTGTTACCAGGTTAGTGAAACAGAGTAGTTCTTCTCATAGGTGTAGCAGTGCTGGACTTTTACTACATTAGATTATTGAATTCAAATCACAAATTGCTTGAAAATAAGATGCATATCTTAATATTTTTGCTTTGAATCAGCGGCTGGAATTTCTTGGTGATTCTGTACTGGATCTACTAATCACACGGCATCTATATGCTTCCCACACTGATGTTGATCCTGGAGAATTAACAGACTTACGTTCTGCTTTGGTCAGTAATGAGAATTTTGCACAAGCAGTTGTCAGAAACAACATGCATAATCATCTACAGCATGGATCTGGAATACTTTTGGAGCAAGTAACAGAGTATGTCAGATTTAATTTGGAGTGCAACCAGAAAGAGAATGAATTCCTTCAACAAGCTATATGCAAAGTACCCAAGGTTAGAAACTTAGTTATACTTACGTTCATGGTTTAACAACCTAGTTTTCAATGTTGTATTTTTATCTCTTTGAGTGAATGATGTGTAGCTCTCCAGCATGTTCTTGATAAAATTATGAGTTTCCATTGTTTCCATGATGTCTATTTCTCTTTACTCCGCAATGTGAGCTTTCCTAAGCTGACAGTATCCACACAAGTTAGCAAGCTAATTTTATTTTTCTTGTACAGGTTCTTGGAGACATCATGGAAAGTATTACTGGTGCAATATTTATAGATGTAAATTTTAATGTTGATCTGGTTTGGAAGATTGTTGAACCGTTGCTTTCTCCAATGATTACCCCTGATAAGCTTGCATTGCCACCTTATCGTGAGTTGCTGGAGTTATGTAGCCACCTTGGTTGCTTCATAAATTCAAAATGTACCAGTAAAGCAGAAGAATTAATTATAGAGATGACGGTGCAGTTAAAAGATGAACTTCTGATAGCACAAGGGCATGACAGAAATAGGAAGAGTGCAAATGCAAAGGCAGCAGCCCGAATTTTGGTTGACCTGAAGGTACGTTTTCTCAAACAGGCACAAAAATAGTGAGAAACTGTCTAGTTCAAGGGTTGGGGCATATCCCTCGTGATGCTAATGGGTATCCCAACGACACACCTTGGGTGTAAATTTCTGGCCTATGGCAATGTGAATATTCATCTCTTGCTCACTCTTCCTTGGGTGTGCAAGTGTTTTGCTGCTTTGGCAACAGAGCTTTTGTTTCGTTGGCTATTTATTCTACCATGCTGGATACTGATTTTTGTATCTTTTAAGCAGAAAAGGGGTCTTTCACTTAAACAATGTTTATCTAAGGCTAAGCAATTGGACACTGTCTCCTCAGAACTGCAATCTCAATTGACAAGTGTAAGCTTCTAGAGAGTTCTCCACAAAATGGCACTTCAAATTATTCAATTTAATTATGACTTTCTGAGTAATGACCATTATTGCATCTCTGCAGTTGGAATTCCGACATGATTTTCCGGATGTGAACGGAAATCTTAGCCTAGAAGGTCTTTCCTCAGTGGGAACAACAGGTGTGTCCTGTTTTGGTTGTTATATGGTACTCTATGGCTTGCTGTCTGATAAACTGGGAAATACTAGAAATTAAATTTGTTTACCTAGTTCTAGTTTCTGCAAAATACTTAATGTACTCAGATACCATGCCCTTTCATATGCTCCCAGTTGTTCTTCCTCTCAAAATGGATAAAGGTGGACCTCGGACTGCACTTTTTAGGCTATGCAAGATTTTGCAGTGGCCAATGCCGAAATTTGAATTTGTGGAACAAAGGTTTAGGTATGTATACGAAAATTCCAACATATTACTCTATACTAAAGAACATGAACCTTGGTAATGCTTATTCATTTGGTCTTCCGTAAATTTTATGCTTTTTCCTTTTTTTCTTCTTTGTGTTTTCCTTTTAAGCATCACAGTTACATGACTACCAGCAGAAAATAGCAGGCTTCTAATACGATATCAGATGGTATAGCTGGTTTAGTGCTTTTCAGATGGTATAGCTGGTTTAGTGCTTGCTTATACATGATAGAGGAGCTTTTATTCATGAAGCAATATAAAATGATCTGAGCATCAGCTTTTGTATGCTATATCAATGATTAAGTAGTATTGAGGGTATTTTCAAGATATTTATTTTATTTTTTCTGGAACAGGACTCCTATTGTTCTGGATGGGGTTACAACTACAAACTTCAATAGCTTTGTTTCAACCATCACCTTGCACATACCTGATGTGACAGTCATTACACTTCAAGGTGATCAACGAACTGACAAGAAGAGTTCACAGGATTCAGCGTCGTTGATAATGCTTGAGAAACTCCAACAACTCAAGGTCTGCATGTGCAAGATGTAGCAAAGCGGCATGCATGGATCATTATGCCAGTTACTAAGCTAATGGATTCCGTTGATTAACGAGTGACTATAGGATGTGCCGTCCGAAACACTCGATTGTGTAGGCTGACTACAGGATGTATTAGTGCTATGCTGTACAAAATAGCGGGTTATGAGATTTAACATAGAGTTGTGCTCAATCTCTATAGCTCCGCTATAGCCCACTATAGCGTCGCTACGGTACATTGCTTTTTATAACCTCAGTTATAATACCTGACCACTTGATTCTCTGGAGTGTAGTCTCTACTCAAAAGTCCAAAATACTACTGTATAAATAGGCTAGAGCGCTACAGATATTGGAAACTACTACCTACGTATTAAAATATTTGTCGCTATTCGCTATTGACTTTTTCACGATGTTTGACCATTCGTCTTATTCAAAAAATTATGTAAGTATCATTTATTTTATTTGTGGCTTACTTTACCATGTATTTTAAGCACGACTTACCTTTTTCATACATTTGCAATAAATTTTTGAATAAGACGAACGTTCAAATATTGCAGAAAAAATTAACAGCGACAAATACTTTGATACAAAGACTACCTTTTTAAAGTTTACGATCCATAGTTTCGTGAAGCTATAATGGAGACAGACAAAAAATACCGGAGTAGCAATACAGAGACAACAAAGCAAGTGAGTGGATATGAAACCGCTTCGTATCATTGCATTCATCACAAGATCGATGTGAATGATAAGAAAAAAAAGATAATAACAAGGAAGAAATTAAAAGCACTTTTACTTACCAATCAACACATTTGAACTAACAAGATAAACAAAAAAGTACAATAGTCACCACAAATTAAGATTTAATTTCAACATAGCTTGAGTCATGGAGACACGGTCCATGTAAGTTGGGGGCCTGCCAGCTTACCCTGTACACGTGCTTACACACCGACATCAGTTGAAGGGCATTCCTTGCCAGTCAAGTCGAACCACTCAACCGGGGACCAACGCGGCAGCTTGGGGCTGAAATGGTTGGAAACCACGCGGGAGCAGGGCCGGCTCTGCAGTTTCGAGGGCCATTGAGCAAGATTAAAAACTATAGGCCTTTTAACATAAATATTTATTTTTATTTATAACATAAAAAGAAAATAATAGTACTAATATGTATTCTAACAAATGCTATATTGGTTTTGATTATTCTCATGAGAATCCGGCAAATTCTTCTTAGGTAACGATTCTAACACCTAAATTGCAAAGGGAATTAAACATTGGAATTAGAAGTTTAAAACGCTAGAAATCTAAGACATCAAGTCAATAACCTGCTAGGTACTAACTGCTAAGAGCAACTACAAGAGTTTTCTAAAAAATTCTTCATCAAAAGTATGTATTAGGGACTTTCCAAAAAAAATTTCTCCAAAAATATATGAACCCATAGTAGATCGCTAATAACTAACTCCAAATATTTTTAAACAGGCTACATCATCTTAATTGGACCTATTAGTTGGGCTGCCCAAATCCCCCTCGATCAGCTCCCTCCCCCTCGTGATCTCCACGCTGCCGCTAGAAGTCCCGTCGCGCAGGAGCACTTCGCCACCACCCTTGCCCAAGAAAAGCAGTTTCTACGATCTCCAACTCCGATTGGAGATCCAACTCTAATTGGAGATAGGTAAAATGAATTTATTATGAGTCGATGAAACCTTTCAATACAACTGATGCTGGATTCGTCGTGAGATGATGACCATGTGATCTTGCTAACAAATTCACCGCAATAAGCTCAGAGTGCCCCCCGTCTTTAACACTCATCACCGGCCGCTGGAAAATATCCTCCCTCAACAGTTGCTCTCTCAGTGCCAGCCACCCACTCCCCACCGGCACCGGAGCTCCAAACATTCCCAGCCAGCTTCCTTCCGGCCGCCGAGCACGAGCACCTCGCCACCTCCCCACGCTCGGCCATGGAGGACTGGCTCTTCTACTCCCTCACCACGCTCCTCTGCCTCCTCTGCTCCCTCCTCCTGCGCGCCGGCCGCGCCCGCAGCCTGGGCGGCAGCAAGGCCCACGCCGCCGCTGACTCGCTCCCTCCCTTCCGCCGGAGCCAGCGCCGCTGCCGATGTTGGGCCCGCTGCTCTTCCTCGCCCGCCGTCGCTCGGGAAAGGCCTGGCGCCGCGCCGCTCGGGGAGGAATGGCGCGCCCGGAAAGAAATAGCGCGAATGGCAGGCGCGAGCGCGCGCGGGCGGATTGGGGGAGGGGAAGCACCGCGCAAATTTGCTGGCGGAATAGCTCTCGATGTGGGCGGATGCAAATTTGCGGTAGGTTCGAGGGAGCAACTTTTTTCCCTATTTCCCTCTAATTAAGATTTTAGAAGTAATTTAAGGGAGCTCTTGGACTGCTTCAAGGAAGTAAGCTATTGGGGCAGAGCAGGATGAAGGAGACTCATCAATCTAATTTGCTAATCTCGTTTCGATTTCACGGAATCGCGGACAAAGTATCATGCGCGGTGCGGACAAGACGGCAGGCGCGAGCGTTGAGCGCGTCACTTCAGTTTCACGTGTCACTGTGTCAGGGACGGATGGGCGCTGGCGGGGGCCGAACCACGATTTGTTTCCATGAGCTCCTCGAAGGTGCCCGACCGGACAACCCGGATCTCGAGCGGTCCGCGACCCGGCACTGCCTGTATATCGCGTTCAGGGCCGCCTCCATCTCCAGGCAGCACGCGCCGAGCGTCTCCCCGTCCACCGCGGCGCCTGGCATCAGCTCCCAGTAGATGACGTAGTGCCCCGGGACGCTGGCGGCGCACGCGCGGCTCGTGTAGTCGACCAGCGGCGCGCCGTGGCCGTGGCCGTGCGTCGGCCGGAGGAGCAGCGCGGACGCGCAGTTCACGGCGCGCTGCAGCTCGGCCTCGTCGGTCTTGTCGATGGAGTTGAGGGAGAGCAGCACGCCCGCGCGGCGGACGAACCGGAACTCCGGCGCGGCGTTGTGGAACCCCGTCGCGAGGAGGACTTCCCCCAGGCGGTAGCGGCAGAGCCCCGCGTAGGTGGTGACCACGGGCTCGTACTCGCGCCCGGCCTCCACGCGGGCAAGCTCCACGAGCTGCCGGCTCCTCTGGCTCGGTGCCGCCGCGTCGCCGCCGCCGTCGTCGTCGTCCAGCGGGAGGAACTCGAAGTAGGCCATGTTGGGCATGATGGTGTAGGACACCTCGGAGGGGTCGCACATCGGCCGGAGGTTGAGGCCGATGTAGCACTCGGAGGCCCCGTAGATGGTGGAGACGATCGGCAGGCCGCCGCTGTAGAAGTTCAGGGTCGGGACGTACTGCCTCATCGAGCCGGTGGCGATGGCGTGTAGGCACTTGGTGTTGGGCCAAATCCGCGGGATGATGCCGGCCCAGCGATCGCCGGAGCACTCCGCGCGGATGAACCTGGCGAGCTCGGGGATGCCGGCGACCGCCTCGCGCACCGAGGGGTCGGTGACGCGGCGGGTCGAGGGTCGTTAGCGCACCGGCCTCGATGTCGGCGGCGAGCTGCCTCCAGTTGAGCTGCAGGAAGCGGATCGCGAGGAGGAGGCTGTAGGCGAACACTGTGCCGATGCGCCGCACGCTGCCGCGGTGGCACAGGCCGCACAGCATCTGCGCGTACATGCCCTGGGACGTGTCCTCGCAGAGCACCGCCGCCGCGGGGCTCGTGTACTTGCGGCGGGGATCGTAGGGGAGCTTCTTGAAGTGGTCGCTCCTGAAGAAGCTCGTCATGACGGTCCGCGCCGGCAGGCCTCCTGGCGTCTTGGTCTCCGACTTGACGAAGTAGAAGTAGAAGCCGCTCCCCTCGTCGAGCAGAGGCACGTGCCTGCTCATGACTGGCATGACGAGGCCGTGGAGTAGAGCGCGGCGGTCGAGCTCGTCCTCCACGGTGGGGATCAGCTTGGGCTCGCCGCCGCCCGACGTCCCGGAGCTGGCGAGGAGCTCCGAGATGGGGTGCCCCGGCCCCGACAGGATGGGCGAGCGGTCGCCGTAGACGATGCGTCGGATGTACGGCCGCAGGTCCTCGTAGGTCACCATGGGTACCTTGGCCCGGAACGTGGCGCGGTCGGTGGCGCCGGCGAGGCCGCACTGCTTGGCGAGGTACTCGGCGTCGGCGTTGCTGGTGAGGATCTCCTCCAGCACCCGCTCCTGCACGGCGTCCACGTTGGTCGTCATCTTCTCCATCTCCTTCGCCGGTGGCGACGAGCGAGGCTGCTGGGTGTGGGTCGTTGCTGCCATTGTCGGCTCGCTAGCTCCAAGCACGAATGCTAGGCTAGGTAGGTAGGTAGGTAGTAGCTGTACTGTACGTATAGATAGTGTGAGGATCAGAGGGAATTGAAGAGTGGGTTGGATTCAGAGGGTTTTGAGTGGCCGTCGCCGGCCCGTCGAGGTACTTGTAGCCACAGAAAATTGTAGCATGCCCACCCGGTGCAGGTTCGATTATTGGTGATGCACACCGGTGGAAATATATGAATTCTCAGGAAGGATGGTCTTCTTTGCTGTACTTTAGATGGCAGCGAGAACAGTATGTAGCTGAGAGCGACTCTAGTTCAGTAGATGAAAATATTTCTAAATAGTGTTAAAAGAAGCCGTCACGTTCGGGAGGTTCTAAAAATTATCACAAAGAAAAGAATCCGGGCCGTTGATTTTAATGATCATCCAACGGTCATAACTAAATTAAAGAGTCCATGGTGAAAGAAGAGAAGAAAAAAATCTATACCTTAAATACTATAGCTATAGCGGCTGGGATTCATCTCTCAATTTTAGAAAGGCAAGTAAGAAAAGAGCCCATGCTTGGCACGGACACAAGTCCTCATTTGAACACAATTCAACAATATGGGTGGGGAAGATAGAGAATGGTCAATATCTATGTGACAGTGCAGCGTCAAAAGAAAGAAGGAAAGGTGAGCTCAACCGAAAATTTCAATTTACTCTATCATAAGAGGTAAGAGGAGCTAGCTAGGGTAGCTAGCAAAGTAGTGTGCATACATGAGCATATGGTCGAATAGTCGATGCAGGTTTCCTTTCAAAAAAAAAAATAGTCGATGCAGGCAAAAGTTGTTTATTTTTTAACTGAATATCGATTGGGTTGAGCACGAAAGCCACGCCAACAAAATGCGAGTAGCAGCCAGCAGGAGTTTGCCAGAGGCAAGAGTAGCAATTTATATATGCACAATGTCAGACTATAAACTCACACTAACGTCAGATTACGCGGATTACGCGCCCTGCGACGACGGCTTCCAAAGGCACCTGTCATTCGGCAGTCCATATAGCATAGAGCGTACCGTGGCAGCAGTTTACATGTCCAGGATAGGGATTCCAGTGTCAAAAACTCAAATGCCAATGAACACCAAGAAAAACCAAGGTACGGTCTGATGATCAAGGCAGTGAGAAAAAAATATATAGCCGCAAAGAAAACACAATAGCAAAAAAAATTAATAGCACATGCATCCAAATATTGTGAGGAAACACATATGAGCCCAGTAGCCAAAATATCGTTTGAACATGAGAGAGCAGCAAATCCAGAAGAGAGATGGATGGCACAACAACCGAAAGAACACAATGTAATTTAGCGGGAGAGACGATGGGTACAACAAACGATAATGGCTAGCCCAGCAAACGAATTTGGCACAAGAAAATATATAGCACTACTGTAGAAAATGATTTGTAAAAGCATATTTTATTAGAGTCGGATGAATAGTTTTACTACCTCAGATAACAAGGGGCTGCACAGTAGCAGCCAGTCCGCGTCTAGAAATCATCCGAATTTCCAAGGGTGGATCGAAACACAACCGCCCCTAGAATATACATTTCTAGGGGCAGTTTGTCCTACCATCAATCCTTGAAATCGAGCATCCATCAGGCACGAGCAATGTTTCTAGAGGCAGTTCATAGAAATATTTTCCTAAAGGCGGGTCAAGGGGTTAACTGCCACAAAAAATGCATAAAATCCTTTTCTTCCGCCCCAAGCAAACCAACACAGTTCCAATACGAAAATTTGGGAAGCACCGTCTAAATTCAAAAAGAATAGGAAAAAAGTGTTGAGGCAAGTTTTTCTCTTGATTCCCTTGGAGTTGGAGGCTATAGGAGGTAAGTCTATTCTAATCCTATGTATATTTTAAGTTTGTTCCATATATATATTAACGCTCAATTCGGGTTTGGTCACCACAACTAGCTTCATGGTGTGGCTTAATCATTTGGACCTCAATTTAGCCCAAACTTTTGGCTAAAGTTTTTTTAGTAGAGTAGGACCCTAAGATCCTCCTATTATTTTGACTCAATGTTATGTTTTTAGCCTATAGTTGCTCAATCATGTTGAACGAAGAATTTTCTAGAACCATGGGTGGAGAGAGTATTTTTTTTATGCATGAGTGGTTCTTGCCACTGATCGTTTCCTGCAAATACATTGGCAGGGGTCGTGGACACACCCCTACAAATGTTATTTTACCCGCTCGTGAAAATTGCTTTTTAGTAGTATAGAGCATACCTAGCAGGTAAAAAGAAATTCAACGTGTTACTGAGGCAGCCTTCCAAAAATGTGTTTGGTTAACACAGCATTATAAGAGAAAAAATAAGTATACTAAATGATTTTGTAGGCCTACTAGGCCAAGATTGTGCAATGGAAATTTAGCTAAAATAGGCGATCCAAAAATCAAAATAAGTCAATATAAGATTTTGTAAACCAAAGAAAATTTGCTCTTAGGGAAACAAAACCAAAGGAACAATGCAATCACGATTTTCTTCCTCAACTCTTCTTTTTCTATGTAGTCCAACCTAGCAATACTATACCGACGAAGACATGGAATGTTTAATAGGACAGGATAATTGTGGCATTACATCAGGCTTGGGTTGTGCAGCTTTAGCTCACAGCATGAAATACATGGAGGGAAACAACGTAGTGGAGGCACAACCTGTGACTATGGCGATGGCAACTGTTCATCAACTAGTTTGGGATGAGTACAGCGTTCGCTAGCAACGAGATGAGCGCTCCCTGTAGGATCGCCGGGGTTCCTCCCTGCTGGTGACCACCCGGTCCCGACGTCCACCCTCCCCTCCTCCGCCGGTGACCACCCGGTCCCGGCATCCACCTCTCCCGCCGGTGACCACCCGGTCCCGGCGTCCACCTCTCCCGCCGGTGACCACCCGGCCCCAGCGTCCACCTTCATCTCCCCTTCTGGTGACCTCCCGGTCCCGGTGCCCACTTTCTTCTTCCTCGACCTCTCCTCTGGCGACCTGTGCAATGCTCATGGATTCTTCCAATGTTGACTTGAGGCCAGGCCTCAACTTTTCGACCAAGGTACGATCTCTTCTCGGAGCTAGGGTCTCGCCCCTCCCCACAGCCTCTTCCTCAAGGTTTTGGCTTCTGGCCATGTTCCCCCGTTCTCGCCTGAAGCTCTTAGTGGAAAATGTGGGTCTTCTTCTTCAATTAGTTCTAGGAGGCTCGGCTCCTCTCTTTCATGTTGATGAAATTGAGGATTGGATTTTCAAGTTCTGTGTTTCATCCAAGGAAGTTGGTCTACTTGTTTATCAATTGGGTTTCTTTCAATGTGAGGATTTCAAAGTTGTTTTCAATCTCTAGAATGATCGTGGTCTTCATTTTGCTAAATCAGTTTTTGCTAAAGCTCAAGGTACTCATCATCCATGGAACTTTGTTTCTTCTAACAGGTTTAGAAACTCTTCCTCGCAACCATGTCAATCAGGCTTTCCTCCCTTGACGGGAGAAAATTCAGTACCTGTCAGACCTTCTGGATTGTCTTCAAAGGATTTTGCACATCATCAAGTTCATCCAAATTTGTTTTTAGTCGCATTGGCAAACATTGGATCCCGAAAGGACATAATCCAGCGAAGAACAGAGCCAATTATAGGTTTTAAAATTTAAATACAACTCTCAATGGCATTGATCTAAGTCTTAATTTGGGGACTTTTAAGCCATCAGTTTCTAGTCAGGGAGTAAGCACGAAGTCTCCCTCTATGGCACCATTTTCAAATTCGGATCCTGATTCCCAGCTGGGCCGGAAGCATTGTACCAGATGCTTCTCTTCTTCTCATCCACGAGTTGAATGCACAAGACCCATTTGTTGTGGGCTCTGCTTCCGTTTGGGCCACATTGCTTCTCTCTGTCGGTTCCCGCCTCGGTTCCCGGGTCTCTCCAAAGACAGACAATTTTCTTCAACCATGCAACCAGCCGACTAGGAAGGAATCCGGGTTGACTCCTGATTTTCGACACACCCCCTATGATTGCTGGGGCCGGTAGTTGTGGACCCCCAGTGATTGGCAATTTTCAAGATTTTGGTTACTCTATCCTAGGTGTCTTCCCTTCGCTACCGGAGACAACCATAACTTGGAAGTGTATCTCCCCGACCACATTCACCGGAACAGTCACTTCGTCTTCCTTGTGTGCCTCGACGCTGTCGTCGCTGCCGCTTCCGCCCTTCCCTCCCAGCCCTAGCAGGCAGAGGCGGGCGCAGGATCTGGACTATGGGTATTCAAAATTGGAGATGGCAAAAAAATATTTTTGACAGAATAAATTATAGTTTCATAACACAGAATTAAGTGGTAGCATCATTGATTAATAAAATTGATCACAAATTGAAATTGTCCAGCTACTAATGATCAACATATCAAAGTGGCAACATGTGAAATAAATAGAGGCTAAAACAACAAAATGGTAACAAAGATTATAACTTACAAGCTATAGGACAACTTTCCGTTCTGCCATGCTTTGAAAATGAGCGATGATGTCCTTATCCTCTTCATGGTTCAAACCTAAAAGTTACACAATTTCACATTGAACTAAATTCATGAGCATCCATATTTTGCAAGTTGATGTGCTATCCTAATTTGACAAACAATTGAAAATGCTCACCTCAATTTCACAAACAATCAGGAATAGCAGTTCACAAATCACAAAATCCTCAAATCACTATCGGACAGTAGGGGCTCGATTCAACCGATTGGACTTGCAGAGGGCGCTACGCCTGCGCGCCCGCCGCCGCCCGACCGCCGGCCCGTGCGGCCGTGCCCGTCGCCCTACCGTCGCCCGTCGGCCGCCTGCCGCTCGGGCGCTCGGCTCCAGCAGTGCCGTGTGCGCACTGCCGCACTGGCAGGCAGCGCAGCAGGCCGCCGGGGCCGGGCGCCACCGCGCCGGCCGGCCGACTGGCCGAGCCGCCGTCCGCCGAGGGGCTGCCCGAGGGGCGACTGGGCGACAGGCGTCAGGGCGAGGTGGACGGCGCCGCAGACTTCCGCCGCCCGCCGTCCGCCGAGCGCGGAGCGCCGCCGCCGCCGCCGCCGCCGGACGCCGCCGCCGCCGCCCGGCTCCAGGCGCAGCCGTGCAGGCGACCACAGCCCGCCCGCCGCGCCACCTCCAAGGCTCCTAGCCCGCCAGCCGCGGCCTCCCGCCGGTCCGCCGCCGCCGCCGGAGGCCGGACGCCGCCGCCGCCGGACCTGCACAGCTGCGCTGCGCCCTAGCCCCTAGGGTTCGCGCCGCGCGGTGGACTGGTCACGGGTCACTGGAGCTTGGCCTGTGGACCGTGCGTGTGAACTGTGAATGTGCTCGCGTGGGCCGTGGGGTGGCCGGGTGGGCCTGGTGGGCCGGTGGGGGACTGGGGCAATCGAGGCCTCGAGGGAGCATGCGCACAGGCCGGATGGCGGATGGGCCGGATGGTTTGTGTAGTTTTATTTTTTTCATACATATACCTAAAATACACTATATATATGAATTTTTTTTGCAAAAATAATGGGTATTCAACTGAATACCATTGAATCTACGTGGGCCCGCCCCTGCTAGCAGGACGGCCCCTCAAGACCCTCCTCCTCCTCCTGTTGCGCCCAACTCTACTCCTCACCTCCACCTACATTGCATTCAATAAAACCCCAATCCTTCAGTTCATCCACCGCTCGAATCAGGTCCCCTCTTGGACTCGATCATGGCATGCAAGTTCGTGGATCCCATCCCTTTTATGCCTAGAGGTTGCCATCGCCAAATGGTGGGTTTTAAAAAGCCAATGTCCAGAGTGGTTCTTGGAGGCCTGCGTAGGAACAACAGTGATGTGGCCATCGCCTCCATTGAGCCTCTGTCGGTTCAGCAGGTATCTTTCAAATCCTACGAGATCTGCTTGATGATTTCTTGAGGAACAGACGTCGAGTTGGGGTGCATTCCATTCAGCCCTGCCCATTTGGTCAGGCCTATGTTCGGTTCCACTATGTGCATGACAAAAATTTCCTCATTGGGGGTAGACCGCATGAATATGGCAACTATAGAATTACTTTTTTTGAGCATAATAGGGGATGGAACAATAGGACCATAACCATGAACTGTGAAGTTTAGATAATGCTTTTGGCATTCAACATTGATTATTGGACTAAAGCAGACATAGAAAAAGGTTGTCTCTGAATTCGGTAAACTAATTGTGTGGGAGGAAGATCCCAATAACTTGGCTAGAGTTGTGGTAAAAATTAGAGTTGTTGATCTCTCTGAAATTCCTTGGTTTCTAGTTTGCTCTGAAGGAGAAGATTTTGAGGGTAGCTCTTAGACTGTTCTGTATGAAATTTTGCAATACCGAATGCTAGGTGGGGGGGCGTGCTGATGAAGAACAAACCCCTGATGATGTTGATCCTAATCTCTTTGACTTCTTTGGTTATGGACAGCCTAGCAATGCAGGTCAAGGAGATGATGATCATGCTAATAATCAGAATGCTAATGAAGGTCCTGCTCCTCAATGGGGATTATGGTTAGATGGGCCTAAAGCCCAAGCTGATGCTCCTTTTATTGAGCCACAAATGGGCTAGGATGTCCAAGCAGTACGGGGCCTTACAGCACCAATTGGCCCAATACAACCTATCAATGGTAACCCGGGGTAATGATTTTTTGGAAGTTAATGACATAGTTCCGAATGGGAATCCACTGGATATTGATTTGAATATGGCTGTTGATGATGATTTAGGAGGTATTGAAAATCTTATTCAGGCAGCTGAGGACCTAGAAGCACAGGTTAATGAAGAGGAAGTACAAATTATTGATGCCACTAACTCATCTGATAGCTCCATGGCTAATGGACCTGCCTAGAACCTAGATGGTCAACCTGTGCAAGTTGAGGTCTTCATTCCACAAGTAGATGGCCAACCCTTTCACATGGTTCAGGAAGATATAAATGAGAATGAGCTAATGGGAGGCAATCCTAATCAGGAGGTGCATTAAGTAGAAGAAGGTAATAATATGCAGTTGGGTTTTGTCGAATTCATAGAGCCTAGTCAAGACCCTGTGTTTGCCCAAATGGCTGCCTGCAAGCAAAGAAATATTCTTCAGCCAAGTGCAAAAGTCATTAGGCAATGGGCTAAATATTTCTCTTCAGGGATGGCTACTCAACAGGTAGAAATACCTCTGACATGGTGTGATTTTTTTACTGCTTAGCTTGTGAATCTATGGAGTCCATGATATAGAAAGTTTCTTCTTCTCCTGGCCCATGGTCCAAATCCCTACTTAATTAGGTTGCATAGATAAAGAAGCCTTCAAAGGATGCAATAGTCAGAAACATGTATGATGAAGACCTTAAAAGAAGCAGAAGAAACCTAAATCATAATCAGGGTTTCAAAGCCACAGGGTGTAAAGATAAAAATTGTATTGGTTGTTCAGTGGAGCCCCCTCTTCTGTCTCAAGCAGTCATTCGCAGCCTTGGTGATGCCTTTTGTAAAGTGGAGACTTCCAAACTCATTTCTGCTACCCTTAATAAGAAAAAGTTTATAGCTCCCCCTGGTGGAAAGAAGCTACTCAAGAAGAAAAGTGAAAGCAACGGTGATGATGTTGGTGCTCCAAAAGCTACCAAGAAAAAGCCCAACAAGCAGTAGTAATTGCTTGATGCTTAGGATTACTCTTTTGTCAGCTTGGTCTTATCTTATCTTGAACTGTTTTAATCCAGTGTCTATTTTTTATGAAGGGTCTGTAATATTATTTTGTTACTATCCTGGGATTTCTTTTCTAGTCTCCTATGGTTATAGCATGGGTAATGTTCACCGTATGCTCTGGTTAAATGGATCTTCTGTGTATAAACTCAGATATGAACTCTCAATATAATAAGAGATTATAGAAAGTAATGTGTTGGAATGTTAGGGATATCTATTCTGAAAAAAGTGGAATTCACTTAGAGATAAAATTATTGAAAGTCAATATGATATTCTCTATTTGCAAGAAACCAAAAGGGAACTTATTGATAGTATGTTTCTCAGAAAGTTTTGCCCCTCCCCCCCTCTTTTGACAAGTTTGAATTTTTGCCCTCCCAAGGAGCCTCTGGTGGGGTGGCTGTTATTTGGAAGTCTGCTCTTTTTGAAAGCCACATGGTGTTCATGAATGAATATGCCAATTCACTTCTTGTATAAATGATTGTGAATGGGTTCTAACTAATGTGTATGGCCCTTGTACTGCTGAAGGAAAGAGAGCTTTTATGTAGTGGTTCAAACATATCCAAATGCGTGATGATATTGACTGGTTGGTCCTGGGACATCAATCTAATCAGAGACTGTCGGGCATACACCCCAGGTCCATGAGTAGGCCTTGGACGGCCCACCAAGGGACGTACTCGGACAAGATCAGAACAAGGATGAGCGTATCCTACTCGGACTAGTCAAGTAAGTTTATGGAAAACTACTCGGGCCATTACCGAGTAGAACTCTGTAATAGTACCTGACTAGGACTCAGACTTGTAACCCTGCCCTCCCGTGTATATAAGGGTGGGCAGGGACCCCCCCCTCAAGGACATGCCTGGACAGACCTCAACACACGAGGACAACTCCAGATCATCAAATACAAACCAACATACAGGACGTAGGGTATTACGCGATCTAGCGGCCCAAACCTGTCTAAATCGTGTTCCTTGCGTCACCATTGATTCCTTGATTCTCGACGACCCTTACCGCATAAAAGACCACCTAGGGTACCCCCTAGGTGGGTTACCGGTCTAAAACACCGACAGCTGGCGTGCCAGGTAGGGGAGCTCGTCGAGTTTCTCAGCGCGAACTCAATGGCAAAGGTCATCATCAGGCCCGTCTTCTTCATCGAAGCCGACGCCACCTTCGTTTTCGGATCCTGGCTTTGCGTCGCCGAAGGCTCGGGATCGTTCCGGCGCCAGATCGTCGACGCTTAGGAGAAGAAACCAGAAAATCTGATCAGAAAAAACCAAGATTTCAAAGTCGACGAGTTCGAGTTCGACTTCGCCTCGGGCTACTCCAACCTTCTGCTCCAGGGTCGAGTGCACCCAACCCCAGGACTCAGGGCCGGGCGAGGCGGAGTTCCTCCACTCAGGGATCGGGCGCATCCGACCCCGGGACTCAGGGTCGGGCGAGGCGGAGTTGCACCCTCAGGGGTCGGGCGAAGCGGAGCTACTCCCCCCAAAGGGTCGGGCTCAGCCGACCCCAGGACTCAGGGTTGGACTCGCCTCAGACTAGTCAGTCCCACCCAGTGTCCAAGTCGGTTTCGACTTCAAAGCGGTTCCCGCACGGACTCCGCAACGCAACCAAAGTCCACCAAGGTTTTCTTACTCGAACTCGATTCGAACTCGGGCATGACAAAGACGTTGACTCCGACTCGTCCTATCCACCAGAGATACCATTATCTGGTCCAGCCCAAGGATTGATAATAACTTTGACATCACAAGGCAGATTCGTCCACTGGCCGGGATTGCGACCACCTCTTCTCGACCGTGACTACGACTCGCGCCTCGTCGCCCATATAGACAACCTACCATATCAAGAAGGCATTCCCGTCACTTCCAACCACGAGGAAAGTTCCACAGAGATTGCAGCATCAAGCTCCGGAAGCTACTACCCAGACAGGGAGATACTTGTTATTACTCAGAATAACAACTCGGGTACTAGCCAGAACAGAACCCCCAGGCGATTAGCACAAATCGACAACATCTCCGAAGATGAGTCTACAACTGACGCCCCTCACGATGAAACCTCCGAGCAGCGCAACCAAAGAAGGGCGCGCAATGCTACTCGAGCCGAGCGACGACAGTTGATGGCTACAAATATTCCCATCACAAATCTTGAAAGGGCTTTTAACGCAGTCCATGCTCAGGAACACAATACTCCACTCGCGGCTATCGCCTCAATCAACCTTTTAACAACATTGATGGCTCAGAATAGGGATAACGCAGCTACAGCTCAACTCGTGCAGCGCGGCAACGGACTGATCGCGCAACTCGCGAAACAAGCTTACAAGCTACTCGACAAAGAATCACCAATCCCGTCTGTTCCTCGTATCACATCTCATCAAGAAGATAGCAGGGGAGCTGCAGACAATAACAACGCCCCACGAAACGATAATGCAGTCAACCAACCTCGGCAACACAGCCAAGGTCCAAGCAAGCATAAGGCCCCTGCTCGACATAAGGATGTTGGTGAGGTCAGCTGCACCAGCTCAGTTAAAAACATCCGGCCTACTCGGAAGAACCACAAAATATCCAACTTCAGTGATTTGCGAGAAATTCTCAACAGCCGGCGCAAACGGGAAGTCGACAGCTACAACCATTTTCCTGCTTTCACAAACCGGGTAATGAAATCAAAATTACCCGATAAGTTCAAGCCAACCAGAATCACCAAGTATGATGGCAAGCAAGACCCAATTCAATGGCTATGATGTTACTCGCTAGCCGTCCAAGCAGCCGGGGGCAATAACGACACCAAAGTTATCCATTTCCCCATATGCATGGAACCCGCACCACTGACCTGGCTTGAGTCACTCAAACCCAAGTCCATTGACTCTTGGGCAGACTTGACAAAGGCTTTTACCAACAACTTTGCCAGTTCCATGGCTAGACCAGGCAACAAGATCGACTTACGTCAAATTAAGCAAAAAGAAGGCAAGACCCGACGCGACTATCTGCGACGGTTCTTCGAAAAGAAGGCTACCATAGTCGACATCTCCGAAACAGACGTCATTAAGTGTTTCCAGAATGGACTCTATGATCGATGAACATACCAAGACTTCGGTCGCCGACGACCAGCTGATGTCAAAGAACTCAAAGTCATGGTGCAACAGTGGGCGGATGAAGAAGACAAAGAACGAGAACGGTTTGGCTCCCACCGTAACCGCGAACGCAACAGCAACCACAACAATGACCCAGATAGAACTCGGCATAACGAGGCTCGGAACACCTATTTGAGTAACCACAATCACAAAAGGAAGCCCGACAACACTGTTGCCGCCATGACCAACTTCGGGAAAAAGGGACACCGCAGAAATGATGAAGGGCCAACCTTCACTGAGCTACTCAAAAGGCAGTGCCCATGGCATTCGACTAGCAAGCACTCGGCGATAGACTGCTACAGCATGCGCCGAGTCATGCAAGACTTACCCGCACCACCACCCCCTGAAGAGTACACCAAGAATAGAGATAAGGGAAAGAATAAAGCTCACAACGACGAAGATGAAGAAGGCGACTTCCAGACAGCTTCAAAAACCGTCAACGTCATTTTCGGCGGTATCCCAGGCACTACATCCAAGCGAGCCAACAAACTCGTACTCAGGGAGATCATGGCCATCGAACCAATGGACCCTACACTGTTAAAATGGTCAGAAGTTCCAATTTTTTTCAGCAGAAAGGATCAATGGACAAAATTTTCAGAACCAGGCCGTTTCCCACTAGTCCTGGATCCAGTTATGGCAGGATCAAAGTTAGCCAAAGTACTCAACGATGGCGGAAGCGGCCTCAATGTTATCTTCACCAAGACATTAAGGAAGATGTGCCTCGACGTTACTGAAATGCTTACCTCAACGGATTCACCTTTC
The DNA here is from genome assembly GCF_000263155.2 of Setaria italica. Lineage (NCBI taxonomy): Eukaryota > Viridiplantae > Streptophyta > Magnoliopsida > Poales > Poaceae > Setaria > Setaria italica. Next base: position 15,656,995 of record NC_028458.1, on the reverse strand, counting down.
TACGGCATCGTGCTTGGAAATGCGGCTGTACCACTAGGACAAGTCGTCCTTCCAGTCACCTTCGGCACTAAAGAACATTACCGTGCCGAGTACATCAGATTCGAAGTCGTAGACTCGAGACATCTTACCATGCTATACTCGGACGGCAAGCACTCGCCAAGTTCATATCCATACCACATTATGTCTACCTGGTACTCAAAATGCCAGGCCCCAATGGGGAACTCACGCTACGAGGAGATCTACGGCGATCCTACGAATGTGACACCGAAGCCGTGGAAATTGCTGCGACTACTCAAGCACCTAGTCCCATGCAACAAGTCTTCACAGCTTCAAAGAAGCTCAATCTAAACGAAATAGAAATCCTGGAAAACAAGTCGGGGTCTGCAAAGGTGAAACCTGCTAGTGAGCGAGACTTCAAATTAGTTGACCTCCAGACGGGTGATCCTTCCAAGACAGCCCTGATCGGAACAGGGCTGGATCCTAAATAGGAATTCGCGCTCGTCAGCTTCCTTCGGGCTAACCATGATATCTTCGCTTGGAAACCGGCTGACATGCCAGGTGTGCCCAAGGAACTGATCGAATATTCTGTCAATGTCGATCCCAAAGCTACTCCAAAATGGCAACGACTACGCCGGTTCGCTCAGGACAGATGAGAAGCAATCAAAAAAGAGTTAGCCAAACTACTCACGGCAGGGTTCATCAAAGAAGTCTTTCATCTTGACTGGCTCGCCAATCTTGTGCTTGTTCGTAAGAAAAACAACGAATGGACAATGTGTGTTGACTACACCGACCTCAACAAACACTGCCCAGAAGACCCTTTCAGGCTATCCAGGATTGATCAGGTGGTCGACTCCACCGCTGGGTGCACTTTGCTATGCTTTCTTGACTGCTACTCCGGCTATCACCAGATAAGCCTCAAAGAAGAAGATCAAGCCAAAACAGCATTCATCACGCCCTTCAGAGCTTTTTGCTACAAAACAATATCTTTCGGACTAAAAAATGCAGGGGCAACTTATCAAAGGGCCATACAGATGTGCTTCGAAAAGCAGCTTCACCGCATTGTCGAAGCTTATGTCGACGACGTCATCGTCAAAACAAGAAATTGGGAGGAACTCATTGCTGACTTGGAGGAAACTTTCTCTAGTCTCCGTGCTTTCCGATGGAAACTCAATCCTACTAAGTGCGTCTTTGGAGTACCTTTCGGTAAACTACTCGGATTCATCATTAGGCATCGCGGCATTGAGGCCAACCCGGAAAAAATATCTGCCATCACAAACATGTAGGCACCAGCCAGCAATAAGGATGTGCAGAAACTCACAGGCTGCATGGCCGCTCTCAACCGGTTCATCTCGAGACTTGGAGAACAGGGACTACCCTTCTTCAAGCTTCTCAAACGCCAGGACAAGTTCAAATGGACGGAAGAGGCAGATGAGGCACTAATACAACTCAAGACTTTTTGTCAAAGCCTCCTGTATTCACCGCTCCTTCTCCGAATGAAGACTTGCTCCTATACATCTCAGCTACTACTCATGTCGTCAGCACGGCAATAGTAGTCGAACGGTCTGAACTGGGCCATGCTTACAAGGTCCAACGACCTGTCTACTTCGTCAGCGAAGTACTCTCGGACTCCAAAACTCGGTATTCACCGATACAAAAGCTCTTATACGCTATTTTGCTCACCTCCCGGAAGCTGCGCCATTACTTCCAAGAGCACAACATCACAGTCATCTCCGACTTCCCGCTCGGTGAAATTCTCCACAACAGAGATGCCACGGGTAGAATCTCCAAATGGGCAGTTGAACTCGGCGCTCTCATGTTGAACTTCAAGCCAAGGACAGTCATCAAGTCTCAGGTTTTGGTCGACTTCATGGCTAAATGGACTGAAAATGAAGTTCCGACACCAGTCGAACGACCAGAACATTGGGTAATGTACTTCGACGGATCCCTCAAACTTGAAGGAGCCGACGCAGGCGTATTACTCATCTCCCCCAGGGGAGACCAGCTCAAGTACGTGCTGCAAATATTCTAGGAAGCATCTAATAACGAAGTCGAGTACGAAGCACTGCTACACGGCCTTCGCCTCGCAATCTCCCTCGGCATCAAACGACTACTAGTGTACGGTGACTCTCTAGTCGTTATAAACCAGGTTAATGACGAGTGGGATCAGAACAAGGACAACATGGACGCTTCCTACAAAGAAGTCCGTAAACTGGAAAACAAGTTCTCAGGCTTGGAATTTCATCACATCGTCCGCGACAACAACATTGCCGCCGACGTTTTATCCAAAATGGGCTCAACTCGTGCAGAAGTTCCAGCAGGAATTTTTGTACACGAACTGCGCAAGCCGTCCATACCCGAACAAGTCACACCGCCAGTAGTCCAGGCTGCTGACGTCTCCCGAGAAATCATGATGATAGAAGTCAACTGGAGGACGCCCTTCATCGACTACATCAAAGATCACCAGTTACCATCCGACAAAAATCAAGCTGAGCAGACCTCCCGGCGAGCAAAAAATTATGTTCTAGTCGGAGACAAGCTCTACAGGAAAGGTGCATCATCTGGAGTACTCATGAAGTGCGTCACCAGAGAAGATGGCCAAGAAATCCTAGAAGACATTCACAGAGGAATCTGTGGCAACCACGCCTCCTCGAGGACGCTAGTTGGCATGGCTTTCAGAGCAGGTTTCTACTGGCTAATGGCTTTGGCCGACGCCAACCAACTAGTTCGGAAATGCAAAGGTTGCCAATTCTTCACAAAACAGCAACATGTATCGGCCTACAAGCTAGTCACAATACCTCCAACATGGCCGTTTGCCTGCTGGGGGCTCGACATGATAGGTCCGTTACCAACTGCGCCAGGAGGATTCAACAGAGTACTCATGGCAATCGACAAAATGCACCAAATGGATCGAGGTCAAACCAGTCACTTGCCCTAAGGCAGACCGGGTCCTCGACTTCTTGGATGAAATCGTACACTGCTACGGTTTTCCCAACAGGATTATCACAGACCTAGGGTCAAACTTCAATAATCACGACTTTTGGGAATATTGCGAGAACAGCGGCATCGACGTCCACTATGTCTCGGTCGCTCACCCGCAAGCCAACGGACAAGTCGAGCATGCTAATGGCATGATACTCGACGCCCTGAAGAAAAGACTACATGACGTTGGCAACACCAAAGGTGGCAAATGGCTCAAAGAGTTACCAAACACTTTGTGAGGCCTCCGTACCCAACCGTGCAAGACTACGGGGCTATCACCCTATTTCTTGGTATATGGTTTGGAAGCCATACTACCCGCTGACATCATATGGCAATCACCATCCGTTGAACAATACGACGAAGAACTGGGAACAGAAACATGGCGAATAGATATAGACAGCCTAGAAGAAACAAGATGCGTAGCACTAGTGCAATCTGCCAGATACCTTGACGGTTTAAGGCGTTACCACGACCGCAACGTCAAGGAAAGATCTTTCAACTCGGGCGATATGGTCCTTAAGCGTATCCAAGACACGTTAGGGTTGCATAAACTCAATTCACCATGGGAAGGTCCTTACACCGTATCAAAGGTTACGGGACCTGGATCTTACAGACTCCAAGAGCTTTCAGGAGAACAAGTACCGAACTCTTGGAATATAGAACATCTTTGTCGCTATTACCCATAGCAGTATCTGAGTAACTATTTCAAGGCAATATCTCATGATGACTACTCGAGGTAACTGCCCGACTACCGACTTCAAGATATCTCAGCTACGACAAGAGTTTTCAAGCTCAACAAGGATCATTGCCCTGGTATAAAATATCCATATCAATATTTCTTTATTGAAACAAGGATACATCCGCTTACATACGAGTACAAGTACTCGGAATACACAAAGACTACAAGCAACTGCCTACTGGCGGGCTGCATTTAAAGCCTCAGGCTTTTACTATATCACAAGGCCACTCAGGTCTGCCGACCACAAGAGGAAAGGCCCACACGCAAGGAAGTTGCGCAAAACGCAGCCATACCCAGGTACCCTACCCAAGGCAACGCCAGGAACTCCAGCATTGCCACTGCCTTGACAGCGGCAACGATGAACCCGGCACGACGCGCCTAGAGGGAACCAAGGTTGCTCTTTTGCTAGCCTTGCGGAGCCAATCCAATCTACGGCCACACCTCCACCTCTCAGAGAGCGGGATGAAGACCGCGGCACTCATCACCCATCACTCGCGAGTTCCAGCGCGTACCACTGGATCACGAGCTGCAAGATGAGGCGCGCGACAAAGCCTCCTACGAGGATTCTTCTAGCATCGCAGCTATCCCTATGAGCGCAGGAGTCTGTGGAGGGAAGGTGGCCTCAATCTACGAGGAATCTTCTAGCACCGGTGCACTCTTTGATGGCTCTCTACACTCAAACAGAAGCAACCGAAGGCAATCCATCGCTACTCAGGAACTTGAGTTGGTTCGCTCACCAGATGGCTCTATTTATAGCCGAAAGCCACAACTACCACCTGCCCAAGAGTTACTATGCACCCGTGATCAATGTCTGACAACTCCTGACTCTGCCCATGTGATGGTACTCATGCCACAAAGGACAAAAGAGCATAGTACACCCGTGCATCCACAACGAACAAAGGAGTACAGTACACCCGCGTCCCTCAAAAAGCAGAATACTCGGCAGCATTGCGACTACTCGACACTTGGAATCACTCCAAGTCAAGCGCGGCCTATGCTCACACCATTATCTCGGGGGCTTGGACTATTCCGATCATCTGCTCAAGGGCCAGGCGCACCAGACCCCAGGACTCAGAGTCGGGTGAAGCGGAGTTTCCCCCCTTGGGGTCGGGCACACCCGACCCCAAGACTCAGGGTCGGGCGAAGCGGGGTTTCCCCTTGAGAACGGGCGAAGCGGAGTTTCCACCCTTGAAGGGGTTAGGCTTAGCCGACCCCACAACTCAGGGTCGGGCGAGACGGAGCTCCTCCCCTAGAAGGTCAGGCCCAGCTGACTCCAGCGCTTTGGGTCGGACAAGATGGAGTGAAACTACTCTTCGCAAGACAACAAACTTCAAGCAACAAGTCCAATGGCCAAGTATTCATTTTATCAAAAGTATCGTTCAAAGTAATCGACACAAATATAAGAGTACATACAAAGCTCAAGGCTCTTCTAAAGAGACGAACTCTGACATCTTCGATGCAATAGGCTCCGCCTCCTCGAGGTACTGCGCATATGCTTCTTCTGTGCAGTTGCAAGCCACACCATCACCAGCTGTCGCCAAGTCTTCCCTCGGATAGTAGGACTTCACAACTGCAAGGAACTGTTTGCAAATAGTCTTGCAAAGTCCCGCTACTCTACTCGGGGCAGCCCTCAATCGCTCGACTAGTGATTGCGGCCCTGCGCCTTCTTCCGCGGGGGCTATGGCGTTCACCAAGTCTTCAGCTGCTACAGTTAGCTCTTGGAGTTCGCCCCGAAGTTTTCCCATGGTCTGGGCATGATCTCTGCATGCCACCATGGCCATGGCAAGCATCACGCCATTTTGCATCTTTCGGTCCCGCTGATGGTCGCAAGCAGCCTGTGCTTCCGTCAGCGCGGCCCGAAGATGTTCGGCTTCATCCGCCACTCAGTCATGAGCGTTTCTCCAATCAAGAACTTGGCTCCTTGCAGCCGCCTCTTGCTTCTTGAGATCTACAGGACAACAAGTTCAAATCACCACCGACCACAGTTGGGCATACTCAGAGTAGGCAAAATACTTACCCTGATACTTCTTGTTCAGCGACTTGTAGCGGCTCTCTAGTTTTTGCTGCAGGACCGCATGATCCGTACGCACCACAGCAAAAGATTTCGCTCCAACTTCATGAACCTTTAGAGCTTCTATCAGTCGGGCACATTCCTGCTCCAGTTGATGACTTCGTTCCTGAAAAAGCCCGAATATGGAGTGATGAGTTTCAAGCCTCACAACTACTCGGGTCATGCAACAACTCAACAAGGAAATTTACCTAGAAGCCCCGGAACACATCGATGGCCCTCTGAAACTCCAAGTCAGAGGGCAGGCTAAGTACTGGTCTTTGGATACTCTCTGCAAGATGAGGAATCGTACCCAGAGTGGCACCTACAACATTTATCATGTCAGCTACCTGCTACGACTACAATAAAAACACTACACAGACATACCTGGAGCAGTCGCTTGTTTGGCTTTTTCAACACCTACTACGGCCAGCGATCCGCCAGTAGATGTTGATAAGGTAACACTTCTTAAGCCCGATGCAGTGACGGGAACTTCCGCCGAACGGATGACATCTTGGAGCATCGACATGGTAGCTCCAAGACGACCGGCAACAACCCCGGGCACCTCCTCAACGACTAAATCCTCAAAAGGAATATATATTGTAGTCGAAGGATCCGGCCCTACCCCTATTTCTACAGGGATAGTTTCCTCTGCATCTCTGCACCAAAATGTGTCACTACGTGATTTCAAGCCAACTCAAAGTCGTTCAAACAGACAAGAAAGCTCACCGGTTTGAACGTGGCGGCAATAGCACACGTTTCTTCTCGGCGACAGGCGGCCGAGTACTCGGCGCCGCAGGAGCAGCTACCGGCGTTGTCTTCTCGCCAAGGCCTATAAAGCCGAAGTCAAGACTACAGTACCACTCAAATAAATACAATCGGAAGGGACAATGCTTACCACTGGCAATCACATTGGACAACAAAGTACCAGTAGCAAGTACTGGCGACACCTCCTTTGCAACACCCGCTATTCCAGCAGGCAGCCCCAGGACTGCCTGGTCAGCAATGGGTGACATGGCAGTCGATGGAGTTGGCACGGATAGCTCGGGGGCTACTCCAGTTTCTGTTGATGGCACCTTCTCCGGCACCATGTCAACAGATACATTACCGACTTCTGGGTCGGTCACAGCCATTTCTTCAGAAACAGCCTCATCATCACCAGGCGTCGTATCTGTAGCCTTTACGAACAAGAGAAAATTCGTCGCATCAATAACAAGTTCAAAATCATCAGCAACAGATAAGTTCACGACTACATACCTTGGTACCCCGAGACTTCTCAGGGGTTGAAGCAGACTTAGCAGTAGACATCCTGCGGACTACTCTGCGTCTCTTGATAGGAGGAGAGGGCTCGTCCTCCGACTCCTCAGCAACAGTTTCTGACTCTTCTTCCGACTGCGCCAAGTAGCCGGCAAGAACTCGAGACTACAAACAACAAGTCGGTATCAACAACTAGTATCACATACAACAAAAGCATACAACAAAAGAAAAGTCAGGTGCAAAAGACATACCACTTCTAGCTCACACCAGGCGTCATACTGACGCAGAGCCGCAGGGATTACTGGTACTCCCTGATAGTTCCTGAAAAACTTGGCCAGGAGCGCCTCTACGTCATCATCGGATATATCCTCATCGGACATACGCGATGGGTCCTTAAGACCTGCATACTCTTTTCCCGAGTGAGCACGTTGTTGAAGTGGCTGGACCCTTCTCTTCAGGAAGCTGGCCGCCACATTGATCCCAGTTAGACCGAGTGCCTTCAACTCGGTAATCTGCTGCATCAGGTGATCCAGCTCGGGAGTGTCTTCGGGCTCGCTCACCCAGTTTTCCGCGTGTTTGGGCGCGTGACCAGTCACCACAGGCAGGCGAGGATCATGGTTCCCAATATAGAACAACCTCTTCTTCCACTCACCATGGGAATTAGTCAAGTTGTACTCAATGTATGCGCCCGAGTTCCTAAGTTAGAACCCAGCGCCTCCGAATACTTCCGTCCTTTGGGCACTTGGCTGAGGCTTACAACGAAACAACTTCCTAAATAACTCAAGACTCGGAGGAACTCCCAAAAACACTTCGCAGAGGTGGACGAAAATTGACATATGCAGTACCCTATTGGGGTTCAAATGCACGAGTTGAAGCTTATAGTACTCGAGAATACCTCTGAAGAAGTCGGAGGTGGGCATTGCCAACCCCCTTTACACAAAATGCGCGTGCATCACTGTCTCGCCTGGATGTTCCTCAAATTGCCACGCATTAGGAAACGCAGGGCGCCACTCAAGAATCTCTTTTGGCTGCAGGAGCTTTGCGTCGACTAGTGCTTGGACCGCTTCCTCCTTCATCACCGAATGTTGCCACGTTGCCCCAGGTGGCGGCGGCGCAGTCTGGTTCGTCGGCCCACCTTCAGCGCCGGCAGCACCAGCTCCTTCCCCTTTTTGGATTTCGCCTTGCCCGACGTCGGAGCCTTACCCTGGATCTTCTCGGGTTTCTTGCCCATCTTCTTAGTGCGCATCCAACGGACTTAACTTCAAGCTAAAACGGCACTCTCCCTCGGATCTCCCGGCAATGGCGGCGGCGGCACTTGCAGCGGGGCAAATATGGAGCAGAAGGGGAGGCAAAAAAAACAGATCTGATTACCGTACGGCGTAAAACCAACCGAAAGGGGACCTTCCAGTTTTATCTCCGCCAGCTCCGGTTTCCATGCGTCAGTTGCGCAACGGATAGATTAATTGCAGATTAATCGCCTTTAACACTCAACGGCTACTCTTTTCAACGGACTGCTGACCACTTCAACGACAGAGATCGCCCAAGTGTTCGGGGGCTGCGGGTACCGTACCCGTTGGTCAGTTTTTTCTTTTTTCCAAGATCTCCAAGGGTAAAATGGACAAAAGCTGATTTGACCCTAAGCCTGACTCTTTGACTCAACCTAAGGCTCGGGGGCTACTCCATATGGAGTGCGATTGAAATCGCACTACCATATAAAATTACTCGGAACGGAAACAACTCGAAGGAGCAAAAAGAGTACCTTCCAGCCATGCGACGGTACTCGAGCACTTCAGTCTACAACCTCTACGACTAGCTACTCGGACAGTGCCCGCAGTGTCCAAGACTGTGGCGCACGACTACAAAGTACTCGGGGGCTTGTTGGGCATACACCCCAGGTCCACGAGTAGGCCTTGGACGGCCCACCAAGGGACGTACTCGGACAAGATCAGAACAAGGATGAGCGTATCCTACTCGGACTAGTCAAGTAAGTTTATGGAAAACTACTCGGGCCATTACCGACTAGAACTCTGTAATAGTACCCAACTAGGACTCAGACTTGTAACCCTGCCCTCCCATGTATACAAGGGCGGGCAGGGACCCCCCCCTCAAGGACACGCCTGGACAGACCTCAACACACGAGGACAACTCCAGATCATCAAATACAAACTAACATACAGGACGTAGGGTATTACGCGATCTAGCGGCCCGAACCTGTCTAAATCGTGTTCCTTGCGTCACCATTGATTCCTTGATTCTCGACGACCCTTACCACATAAAAGACCACCTAGGGTACCCCCTAGGCAGGTTGCTGGTCTAAAACACCGACAGAGACCCAGCCAACAGAAACAAACCTGGGGGAAATCACAGTGAAATGTTCATGTTTAATGAAGCCATCAGTGCCCTAGGTCTAGTTGAATTCCTCTACAATCAAAACAGCTCACCTGGTCCAATAAGCAACAGTCCCCCCTCCTAGAATGCTTGGATTGGTTCTTTACTTCCAATTCCTGGATCCTCTCCTATCCAAACACTACAGCATATCCCTTGATAATGGAAACTTCGGATCACTCACCCTGTGTTATCAGCACTAGCACAGATATCCTAAAAGGAAAAAAAATTAGATTTGAGAACTACTGGATGGAGCATGAACACTTTATGGATGTGGTATCTCATGGCTAGTCCAATCCTATTCAAGCTTCAGATAAAGCAAAAATTATCACAGAAAAGTTTAAAAACTTGAGAAGAAAACTAAGGGCTTGGCAAGCTCAAATTTCTAGTCTAAATAATCTCATTTCAAATGTGAAGCTGATTATGTCCTTTCTGGAATTGGTAGAGGAGTACAAAGACTTATCTCTTATGGAATGGAACTTTAAAGAAATACTGAAGGACAAATTGCAAACTCTTTTGCATCAGCAGAAAATCTATTGGTAGCATAGAGGGACCATCAAAGGGGTAAAATTTGGGGATGAATCTACAAAGTTTTTTCATGTCAATGCAACCATTAAGCACAGGAAGAATTTTATCAGAACTTTTGAATATGCAAATGGTAATCCTCAGTCAAACCACCATATTAAAGAGTCAATTCTATGGGAGGCATAAAAGGAAATATTGGGCACTACAGACTCACATCCTATGACCTTTGATGTCCAACAACTCCTTTAGATATCTGATAATCTACAGTGCCTAAAAGAACCTTTTAGCCATCAGGAGATTGACTCTGTCATTCATAGTTTGCCCAATGACAAAGCTCCTGGACCCGATGGGTTTAATACAAATTTCATCAAGAAGTGTTGGCCAATTATTAAACAAGACTTATGACCTCTGTGAAGCCTTCCACTCAGGAAATATATGCCTTCAAAGTATAAATGTTAGATTTTAGGCCAATATCCCTGCTGAACATCTCTATGAAACTCCTCACCAAGCTTTTGGCAAACAGGCTGCAGAAGGTCATTATGGACATGATACATAAAAATCAATAAGGGTTTATTAAGTTAAGAACAATTCAGGATAGCATGGATCTTTGAGTATCTTCACTTATGTCACAAATCCAGAAAAGAAATAGTCAACATCAAATTGGACTTAGAAAAGGCTTTTGATAGAATAGAGCATGCAACTATGTTGGAAATTATGAAGCATAAAGGATTTAGGACAATATGGTTAAATTGGATGTAGAAAAATTTTGGTTCAGGCACTTCATCCATGCTACTTAATGGGGTTCCAGGAAAAAGGTTCACTTGTAGAAGAGGGGTTAGGCAAGGAGATCCTCTTTCTCCTCTCCTTTTTGTCTTGGGAGCTGATTTATTGCAATCCCTACTGAATGATGCAAAGTATTAGGGGCACCTTCAGCTGCCCATCCCTTTATCATACAATCAAGACTTCCCCATCTTGCAATATGCTGATGATACTTTGAATCATAATGGAAGGTTGTCCCTCTCAGCTGCTTCATCTAAAAGAAATCCTGCAATCTTTTGCCTTATCCACAGGCCTCAAGGTCAACTGCAATAAATCAATGATGGTACCCATTAACATTTCAAAGGACAGGCTACAAGTGCTTTCCCAAACCTTTGGCTGTGCAATTGGAAAGCTCCCATTCACATATTTGGGGTTGCCTCTAGGCTTAACAAAGCCTAAAGTAGAAGAATTCCTTCCAATGGTATCCAAATCTGAAAGAAGACTAGTATCCACCTCCACTTTCTTGTCTAAAATAGGACGTCTCCAGCTTACCAACTCAATCTTCACTACTTTGCCTATGTTCCATATGTGCACCTTCATACTCCACAAGTCAGTGTATAAGCAGATTGACAAATATAGAAAATATTATCTTTGGAGAGGTTGAGACATTAATAACAAGAAGTCACCTAAAGTTTCCTGGGAAATGGTTTGTCTACCAAAGAAGGAAGGAAGTTTTGGTGTCCTGAACCTCAAGACTCAAAATGAAGCCTTACTACTCAAATACCTTCATAAATTCTTTAACAAAGTAGATATCCCTTAGGTACACTTTCTTTGGGAGAATATTACTCTAATGGAAAACTATCAGATCCTGTGAGAAAAGGTTCTTTCTGGTGGAAGGATATCCTAAAGTTGATGGATATATTTAAAGGCCTAGCAATGGTTACAATTAATGATGGAAGTACATGCTCTCTTTGGTATGATCTGTGGAATGATTGTGTTCCAGCTCAGTTTTACCCCCAACTTTTCTCCTTCATAAAAAAAATAGGAAATTTCAATTCAGAAGGCCCAAAAAATTGTAGATGTTCAACATTTATTCCACCTACCTCTTTCAACTCAAGCTTTTGACCAGTTGAGGAAAATGAAGCCTTATTACTCAAATACCTTCATAAATTCTTTAACAAAGCAGATATCCCTTAGGTGCACTTGCTTTGGGAGAAATATTACTCTAATGGAAAACTGTCAAATCCTGTGAGAAAAGATTCTTTCTGGTGGAAGGATATCCTAAAGTTGATGGATATATTTAAAGGCCTAGCAATGGTTACAGTTAATGATGGAAGTACATGCTCTCTTTGGTATGATCTGTGGAATGATTGTGTTCCAGCTCAGGTTTACCCCCAACTTTTCTCCTTCATAAAAAAACATGAAATTTCAATTCAGAAGGCCCAAAAAATTGTAGATGTTCAACATTTGTTCCACCTACCTCTTTCAACTCAAGCTTTTGACTAGTTGATGCACCTAGCTGCCAGCCTGGAGGAATTATCTCTCAACAATAATTTAGATGGACATACATTTGGGGAAGCCCTTTCTACTCATCTTCCAAAGCTTATCGACATGTCTCTGGTCATAGATAGATTCATCCGGTCTTTAAGTGGCTTTGGAAATCACGCTATCAAAATAAGTACAAGGTCTTCTTCTGGCTAGTCCTAAAAGACAAACTCAGCATAAGAAATATTCTTAGAAGGAAACAAATGATTCTACCTACATATGACTGTGTTCTTTGTCAGCATGGTGAAGAGAAAACCCTTTTTTACCTTCTGCTCGGATGCCCATGTGCAAAGGAATGTTGGATTCATTTAGGCCTATTCCCTAATCTATCTGATGAGCCTTATGCAATTCTTCACAGCTTTAGAATTCAGCTGCAAGTTCAATTCTTCATTGAAGTCATAATTATCATGTGTTGGAGTATTTGGATGGCTAGAAATGATTGGATTTTTAAAGGGATCACTCCTTCAATCCAAGGGTCTCTGTTTCGTTTTAAAGTTATTTTTACTCAGGTTATCCATAGAGTAAAGGATGATTGGAAACCACTCATGTCTTCATGGCTAGAGTAGACATTGTAATCTTTTTAATCTTCTTCTTTTTCTTTCTTTGTTTCTTGATTTGGATCTGTACATTTCTTTTTTATTTATAATATATAACCAGCAGGGGAACTCGCCCTCCTGTTTCATCAAAAAACCTATAACTATGACAAGGGTTAAGATTAGCACTAGAGGCAAATTTTGCCATTGTCGTTTAATATGTAAGAAATGTACATCAGAATAAGGAGCATAGCTACTCTAATCAATTTATTATATTAATGATCAAAGGCAATATTTGAGAGTTAAAAACCACCATGTTCGCTCTTAAGGTTAAAAATTGCCACGACAAAAAAAATAATCTACACAACTGATTTTTATGATAATCTAATTGCTTAGAATAATCAATGGATCTATGCCAAATACAAATAATAAATAACTAAATTCGGAATAAAATAATAAAAAAGTATTATTTTTTTTTTCCAATATGGACATGAAACCAATCATATAAATAAAAAGGCACATGTTGAATGTAATTATGAAATAGGTAAATTCAGAATAAAAAACATCTATTTCAATTTCCACTCAGATTAGGAAGAAAAATCCTAAATAAAGAGTCAATGTAAAATATAATTGTCTAAAAGCTAAATTCATGACTGGTCTAGGCTTGACATATGGCTTGATGTCATGATGTTTGAGTTTGAGTGGGGGAGGTGCAACTCAAGCTGCAGGGCTTGAGAAGTTGAGATGCAAGAAGGGTGACCTATGACAATGGCTTCTAATATAGACAATAATGTTGTGAATCAACAAGTCATGCAAATCACCGGCCCATCAAAGGTAGAGGCAATATTCAAGCCTTTAATGATGACAAAAAAAAAGAACCCCATGCGACAATGCTTGATTGAATTTGTAATGGAAACTATATCAAGGCCCATAGGAAATGACATGGGCCGGAAAATGGCAAGCACAACAAACAAAGTTGTTGATCAGCAAAGCAGAACATGTGTTGGAATTGGACTTATGTGTGTCGTGTCTCATTGTAAGTCTACGATTGTTTGAATCTAGCCCGTGCTATTTGCGCGGGTCCTTTTACAAATATCTACAAAGTAAACATTAAATAGATTATGTGATGTGATGCAAACCATAAAAGCTAGTTTCAAGGTTCAGCTTGAGTTTATTTGTGGGATACTGAAGCAGACAAAAATCAAAGGGAAATGTCAGGAGGAGAAATCTTTTAATTGTGTGTTGATATAAAACGATGCATTTTCATTCCTTCACTCTTTTATCATCAACTTTATATCTCACAGAAGAGTTCAAGTTTTCAGTTGAAATTTTGTATGGCACGGTAGTAATAAAACATCACCTCCCCAAGATAAGGATCCCCCTACCCAAACTTTACATATGTTTTTTTTTATGATTTGCACCTTTTGAATCTGGTATTTTTTAATCTAGTCACTACTGAAACCGAAAATTTCCTCACGTGTCCAATTTTCCTGAGAGTTTTTTTCTTCTTCTTATTTTAACACGTAGAGGGACATTGTAATTTCCTTGTTAGCTTTTAAAGGAACCCACAGGGAAAATTTCCTATTTCCCTGTCGGTTGTGCATCCTTAGGCAAAATCTCGTTTTCAAGTGTCAGTGTGTAACTACATTTCTCCCCTGACTCTGGATGGCATGCATGGTACGACATTAGTTTGTGCCAGTCACAATCAGCTCATTTCACTCAACTCAGCGCTTTTGGCAGCGGGGTTAAAGAGAGTGAGAATAGCTATCCAGCATGTGTACGTGTAGCGATTTGCATGTGCCAATTATTCACTTCTTGTCCTCTAATAGTCAGGTACGTATCGCGTGAAGGATTGCTGGCCTCAGAGGCCATCGAGTTACTGTCGGTAGGTGCTAAAAAAATTACCGCTCTCGCATGTATGTGTGCAAATATTGTTTCTTGCAATCTTTGGAAGGGGAAGGATCGGAATTCTGGGTGTACATGCACCCCATGTGCAGCATCAGCATTCTCTTATGTGTCCTGCTATTGTGTTTGACCATAGCTATTTTTGCACCAAAATAGTTAGAGAACATATGACACAGTTAGGCCCCGTTTGGTAGGGCTTCTCAAAGTGCTTCTCCATCGGCTTTTGGTGAAGCCCTACCAAAGGGTCAATTTCAAAACAGTTTCACCACCAAAACCCGGGAGAAGCCGCAAAACGGCTTACACTAGAGAGGAGAAGCCGAAAAAAGTGGCTTCACCGGCTTCTCCTCTCTCTCCAAGTATTAAGTGATCATAAAATTACATATATTGCCATTGAGAAGCCGTTTTACCAAACATTTTGCAAAACGGCTTCAACTTCACTAAAAAAAGCCACTCCACAGAAGAAGTCGAAGCTGAAGCCGTATTACGAGAAGTCGAAGCTCTACCAAACGGATCCTTACTCTAGCAGGTATTTGCCATCCAAACTACACAGTTGTGCTTCTTTGGTATACGACCTACGCAGTCTATATAGGCGCGGCGTTAGCGCGCCTTCCGTGCTAGCTAGAGTCATATCGCTGGAAGGATTCAAGGCCAACGGGAGCCCCTGCTACTGTTGACGAACGGAGGTCTGGCACCTGTCCCACCACGTCTCGTGCGTTCTCTTCACGCGGTGTCGAATTTCCTTTTTTTTTTCCCTGCAAAACGTACGCCCATCAAACGTGTCGTCTGTCCGTCCCCAAAAAATCGAGGCGTTCCTGGAAGTGTCAAAATGCGCACAACTGTAGCATTTCGTTTGTATTTATGAATTATTATTCAAATATTGACTAATTAGGCTCAAAAGATTCGTCTCGCAAAGTACAATAAAACTGTGCAATTAGTTTTTGATTTCGTCTACATTTAGTATTCCATGCATGTACCGCAAGTTTGATATAATGGGAAATCTTCTTTTTCATAGTGCCAAAGTTGGGAATTTGGGGTAAAACATGGCGCAAACTGCTTGGTGATCGCTGGAAGGATTCAAGGTCAACGTGCTCCTGTTGACGAACGGAGGTCTGGCGCATGTCCCACGACGTCTCGTGCGTTCTCTTCACGCGGTGTCAAATTTCTTTTTTTTTTCCCTGCAAAACGGACGCCCGTGTCGTCTGTCCGTCCAAAAAAATCGAATGTTGCTCGCTACTTGCTCTGCTGTTTTAAACGTGTCGTCCGTCCATCCCGAAAAAATTGAACGCTGCTCGGTGCTTGCTCTGCCGTCTATCGGAATACATATATATGTTGAAGTTCAAATGTAATAATGTTACAACATAAATTTATATATTATAGTTTGCATCAACATCTGTGCTAAGTTGAATCAAATTTGCATTATTGGTAAAATTTCGTAAGTACAACCGCTGGAAGATTCATGCTAGCGCACATCGCCCGTGACAAGATAATTAACGATCTAGGAGATGAAGTTGAGATTTGGCGGCGGACCCAGGATGAGAATTGAGGAACTAGCTTAGGGGGTGTCCCGCGCATGGATTCGTTGTGACAGCAACGCAGAGCTTGTGCTCACCGCAACCTCGGCGAAAATTCTGCAGCGAACTTATGGATGCTGCCACACTTTGTTCAGCACGCCGAGAATCCGGTCACCGAACAAACACCTGCCTAAGAAAGTGCGGCACGCCGCAAGTTTTGCGTGGCAACATGTGGGAGCCATCCAAACAGGCTGCATGACTTCCAATTTCCCAACAGTAGCGTCCAGAGAACGATCTGATAGACAAGTGGTAGGAATGGTTGATCGCTTCCTGTCGGTGAGTGTTCGAGCTCCAAGCTCTGCACTCGTGTTTCATCAGGGTATGCCCTCACAAATAAAGCATTGCCTCTCACACGTGGTATCTCAAGGTCAGTACGACATTTCAGTTGTAACGGTGTGAGTAACTATTCGCTCACTATTGAGCAACTGAATATCACTTTCAGCAACTATATCTGCTTTCAGCAACTATTCAGCAGATATAGTACACGTGTATATATATATAGACACAGAGAGAGGGAGGGGGGGCGCACACTAACGGTACCCATTCACTTTCAGCAACTATTCAGCAGATATAGTACACGTGTGTATATATATATATATATATATATATATATATATATATATATATATATATATATATATATATATATGTTTTTGTGAAGCGAGCATGCATAGAGAGAGAGAGAGCGCGCTGCAGCTTTGTCAAATTCATTTTTATATATATATATATATATATATATATATATATATATATATATATATATATATATATATATATATATATATATATAGACACAGAGAGAGGGAGGGGGGGGGGGCGCACACTAACGGCACCCATCAGTAGGAAGGAAACGGTATGAGTGAGTAACTGTGCATACATGTGGTGTGAGTGCACATATGAACAACACCCATCCAGTATAAAGGTGTAAAAAAATAGCCGGCGTATGGTGATGATCTCAGTCAGCGGGTGTTCACATGCACCACCCCGCTGGTATAGGTTGGCAGCACTTAATCGATTAGGGTTTTATCTAGGGATTAATAAGGAGGCTTTCCACTTTGGCCTTTTTTAGATAATGGATGAAATTATGAAGGCATCCTCTTTTGAGAATGCATCATTCCACACTTATTATAAGAATGTAGCCACCACATACCAACATCAGCACATGTAAGATGTAAGTAGCTCAATGTCGGTGTTTTAGTCATTGAATTGGATCTTGCTTGCCGTCGTACTTGGTGATTCTGGTTGGCTTGAACTTTATCAGGTAATTTTGTTTTCATTACCCGGTTTGTGAAAGCAGGAAAATGGTTGTAGCTGTCGACTTCCCGTTCGCGCCGACTGTTGAGAATTTCTTGCAAATCACTGAAGTTGGATATCTCGTTGTTCTTCCGAGTAGGGCGGATGCTTTTAACCGAGTTGGTGCAGCTGACCTCACCAATATCTTTATGTCACGCAGGAGCTTTATGCTTGCTTGGACCTTGGCTGTGTTGCCGAGGTTGGTTGACTGCATCATCGTTTCGTGGGGCGGCGTTTTTGTCTGCAGCCCCCCTGCTGCCTTCTTGATGAGATGTGATACGAGGAACAGACGGGATTGGTGATTCTTTGTCGAGTAGCTTGTAAGCTTGCTCCGCGAGTTGTGCGATCAGTCCGTTGCCGCGCTGCACGAGTTGGGCTGTGGCTGCATTGTCCCTATCCTGAGGCATCAACGTAGTTAAAAGGTTTATTGAGGCGATGGCCGCAAGTGGAGTATTGTGCTCCTGAGCCTGCACTGCGTTGAAAGCCCTTTCAAGATTCGTAATGGGGATACTTGTAGCCATCAACTGTCGTCGGTTCGAGTAGCATTGCGTGCTCTTCTTTGGTTGCGCTGCTCGGAAGTTTCACCGTGAGGGGCGTCAGAAGTAGATTCATCTTCGGAGATGTTGTCGATTTGTGCTAATCGTCTGGGGGTTCTGTCCTGGCTAGTACCCGGGTTGTTATTCTGAGTAATAACAAGTATTTCCCTGTCCGGGTAGTAGCTTTCAGAGCTTGATGTTGCAATTTCTGTGTAACTCTTGTCACGGTTGAGTGGAACGCCTTCTTGATATGGTAAGTTGTTTATATGGGCGACTAGGCGCGAGTCGTAGTCACGGTCGAGAAGAGGTGGTCGCAATCCTGGCCAGTGGATGAATCTGCCTTGTGATGTTGAAGTTATTACCAACCCTTGGGCTGGACCAGATAATGGTATCTCTGGTGAGTAGGATGAGTCGGAGTCATCATCTTCGTCATGCCCAAGTTCGACTCGGGTTCGAGCAAGAAAACCTTGGTTGACTTTGGCTGCATTGCGGAGTCCGTGCGGGAACCGCCTTGAAGTCAAAACCGATTTGGATGCTGACTGGGGCCGTCGAATCCGAAGCGAGTCCGACCCTAAGTCCAGGGGTCGGCTGAGCCCGACCCTTTGGAGGAGTAGCTCCGCCTCGCCCGACCCTGAGTCCTGGGGTCGGGAGTGCCCGACCCCTGAGTGGAAGGTTGGAGTAGTCCGAGGCGAAGTCGAATCCGATGCGTAGTCGAACTCAAACTCGTTGACTTTGAAATCTTGATTTTTTCTGGTCAGATTTTCTGGTTTCTTCTCCTGAGTGTCGACGATCTGGCGCCGGAACGATCCCGAGCCTTCGGCGACGCAAAACCAGGATCCAAAAACGAAGGTGGCGCCGGCTTCGATGAAGAAAACGGGCCTGATGATAACCTTCACCATTGAGTTCGCGCTGAGAAACTCGACGAAATCCCCTACCTGGCGCGCCAGCTGTCGGTGTTTTAGACCGGCAACTCGCCTAGGGAGTACCCTAGGTGATCTTTTATGCGGTGAGGATCATCGAGAATCAAGGAATCAATGGTGACGCAAGGAACACGATTTAGATAGGTTCGGGCCGCTAGATCGCGTAATACCCTACGTCCTGTGTGTTGGTTTTGTATTTGATGTATGTTCTGGTCTTGAGGACAATCTGTCGGGGGGGGGGGGGTCCCTGCCCGGCCTTATATACACGGGAGGGCAGGGTTACAAGTCTGAGTCCTAGTCGGGTACTATTACAGAGTTCTACTCGGTATTGGCCCGAGTAGTTTTCCATAAACATACAAGACTAATCCGAGAAGGATACGCCCATCCTTATTCTGATCTTGTCCGAGTACGTCCCTTGGTGGACCGTCCAAGGCCTACTCGTGGACCTGGGGTGTATGCCCGACACTCAAGACATCAGAATGCCAAAATACATCGCTGATGTAAACAAGAACTACAACAAAGAAAAAGAAGGAAAAGAGAGCTCAACAATCTGTAGATCGAGTAGCCAATGTTTCATAAACTCGACTTCTGATGATCTTTGCCCCAACTAGGGCAATAGCGGAATCATAGCTTAAGGCAGTTCTAACCATGAGAGGTTAATTCATTAGCTCAATAATAAAGGCTATGACACAGACCACACTGGATAGACAAAAAACCAATATCCATAGCTACCATAGAGTACAGATTGCTTGAGAACTTATAAGGTAGTGCCTCCAAGAGGGCACAATACACAATACCACTAGTGCCTACATCACCCGTCCCATATGGACAAGGTTTTCATTAAGAAGAACCAAAGAAGCCATCAAATGCAAAGTTTTGGGCTCCTTTAAAACTCCTTCTCTAACTCTGGTGCCATCTTCTTCAACTTCAATAAGCTTCCCCATCTATCTCCAGTGACTCCTACTTCCACTCGTCGCCAGCTAATGAACATAATCAATCTCCTCAACCCCTTCCCTGCCTACTGTCAATAATCCACCATTACGGCTGGTGGAGCCGACACCACTAGCATGAACATATTTGCTAGTATTTAACAAGGTAGAAAGAGGAGGTAAGAAATTTTGATTATCAACAACCTAATTTTTCATAAGTTTTTAATACTTCTATCTCTAAAATTTACGAGCCTGTGCGGGGCACGGTTTGAGGGACTAGTAATGAGGGTTACAAATATTGGAAACTACATGACTACGCTTCTGCCTTCTCAAAGTTCACGGTCCTCAGTTTCACTTGATGGATAAAGCAAAACATTTTGCAAGAATTAATATTGGTGCAATTTGGCCCAACGATTTACCACTCCTGAACCTCTTAGCTACAACAGCTATTAAGTTTAGTTTATTTGAAGAAAGAAAGCATTGCCATCTTTCTTTCTAGTACCTTTTGAAACTGTTGCTACCCTTTGTTTGGATCTTTGGAACCTTAGCTCACCTGACAGAACGCCATTCAACTAAACTGGCATCATATTCAAGGATGGGGGCACTGCTGTTCTAGAACCCCTGAAGCTCCTGTATTTGTGCTGTGCCCAAGTCGCCCAATAGAAAAACATAGAATGACATGCCAGTCACTGAGCATAACCAAAAACCAATCCAATCATATACAGGCCTGAGACTCCATGCCAATCTCACCAAAGAGAAACAAGAGCAAAACTGCATCACCACCGGCACACACCGTGCTATCTCCCCCAAACTGTTCAAAAGCCCTAACTAAATGGCATCATTTACAACGTCAGCTTGTGATGATCACCTACCAAAGCGCGACGAGGCCGTCTTGCCTGGCCTTTCCAGCAACCCCACCATGACCACCTTCTTCTTGCACTCCTCCGTGGCGCATGGCTCCGCCTTCACCACGACCTTCTCGCCGGCCACCCCCGCCGGGTCGCCGAACCGCCGGCTACCGCAACCACCGCCAGCAACTCCACTGCTCGTGGCCTTGGCGCTGGCGCCGGCGCCGCCCAGCCGCGCCCGGACGAAGCGCGCGCCGTACAGGCACGAGCACAGGAAGACCACCGCGGTGACGCGGCCGAAGAGCACGATCACGCCCAGCGTCGTCGCCGCCGTCCACAGCCCGGTGCGCTCGGACTGATGGCGAAACGAGTGCCGCCTCGACGGGGCTCGCCAGGTGCGGCCGGCGACGACAGCTGGGCCATCGGTTGGTCTCGGGCCCGACTGGCTCGTCTCTGGCCGAGGAGGAGCAGGCGCTGTGCTCGTCCATCTGGTCCTCGTGGCCGCAGCGGATGTCGAGGCTTGCGGATGCCTGCTGCCGCTTGGCCCGTCGTCTGCCGCTGGTCGTGGCTTGCGGTTGCTTTGCTTCTTGGCGTCACCGAAACTGCTCACCTGCAGAGTGCAGAGACCATCATGCATGCATGGGAATGAGAGCGGCTGAGCGATGACATGGACGACCAAATAAACAGCTCCGTTTAGTTTACATCAGAAATTCAGAATATGCCTGCTGGTCCAGCAGCACGTTTTTGCAATGAAAGCTGACCATTGGCAGCATGGCACGAAAATGATTGGCATGGCATGCATTCAGAAATCAGAATCCAGGGAATATGAACCAGTAGCATAGTGGCAGGAAGGTAAGGGTTCCTATCATCACCGGCGCATGGGCCCAGCTAAAGCAACAAGAACAAGTATAGTATCGCGCTTAGCTTGCTTCTTGTTGTCGCCCACGAAAGGCTAGAATTGAAAAATCCAGATTCTACGGCTCGTATCTTTGCTGATTTGTTTTTTTTAATTAAGGTTTTGCTGATTTGCTTAGCGGCAAAGACTAGGGACGCGAACTAGGTGGTGTCAAAGTGTTGTAGTTTTATTTAGGCCTTTGGCAGAATAACAAAGAAGGTTGAATTCATATAGTATTTGTTTGACTTCTTAAGAAGATTAACTCATCTAGTTGAGAATTTAACCTGCAGAGTAGATTGTACTGCCGCCATGGGCTCTTCTAAGTAGAGGCAGAGCTTGACCCAAAATTCAGACGGGGATGGTCAATGGAACGGAGCACTGAACATGGATGAATAATACCAAGTTTACTGTTCAATCAGTGATAAATTACTTTAGGCAGAGGGGCCATTGCACTCTTTAGTCTGGATGAAGCTCCACCCTTACTTCTAAGGCAGTCGACAGTGGGTGAACCTCAAAGATTTTGGCACAATGATGAGGAGGAGCAAAAATCGAGTGTGAAAACCACCTGAAATGCTAATGCGAACGTGAGGCTTTTAATTAGTGTTGTACTATTATTACCATTTGCTCTCTTCAAAATAGTTATTCTAAGGACTTCAAAATCCGGCCAGCAGCTGAGAATCTCTCTACCTTGTCCTCTAGTGAATGCTAAGAAACACACAAAAAAAGTTCAAATTCAATCCTTTCATGATTTCTCCACGAATCCAAGGATTCCAACCATGAAGAGTACCAAAAGCTGATCGATTTCGAGTCACGACGTTTTAGTAAACCCACGTGACAAGCCATAGTCGCGCCGCGCCCAAAACCTCACAAGTCACAACAGCGACGCAAAGGACGACGGCGTTGGTTGGTCAATCACGCAGCTTCCCGCATCGCCATGACGCCGATCCCGTTAAACCACCCACCAACTCAGTCCCGACTAACTACGTACACCGGTTACGCGCCAAGAATGATCCGGTCGACGTCAAAATTAACCAATAATTAAATCAAAGCACACAATCGATCGATCAATCAAGCAGTAGTCTTGGTCACGACGACGATAGAGCTAGCGCGTAGCACCGATCAACTGCTCGAGATCATGGGCCTCGACGTACCTTGGCCGGCAGGAGGGCGCTGCCGCCGGAGACGACGGACGCGAGCGCCTTCTTGGGCTGCAGCGACGCCGTGAGCAGCAGCAGCAGTCGCCTCCCCCTCCGCTTCCTCCCCTTGCTCTCGTTACCGTCGCCGCCCGCGCCCTTGCGCTTGCCGCCGCCCTTCCGGAAGAACCACGGCCACGCGAGCCACGACAGCCTGAGCCTGAGCCGCCGCCGCCGCTTCCTCTTCGCCGGCGCGCCCGCGGGCTTGGACGAGCTGGCGCCCCAGAAGCAGAACGGCAGGCAGGAGCACCGTTGCCTGCTGGAATCGTCGAAGACGCCGCCGCCGCCGCCTGCTCCAGCCCAGCCCTCGTCGAGCACAGGCATGGTCCCAATAATCCCCGCCGCTACCTAGCTAGAGCAGCGCGCTGTGACCAGCCGGCAAAGACGACGACGGCTGGCCCATCCGAGACATGCCGCCACGGCACAAGGAAACAAGCTTCCTCTTCTCTTGTAATAAC
Organism: Setaria italica; assembly: GCF_000263155.2. Lineage (NCBI taxonomy): Eukaryota > Viridiplantae > Streptophyta > Magnoliopsida > Poales > Poaceae > Setaria > Setaria italica. Next base: position 15,633,678 of record NC_028458.1, on the reverse strand, counting down.
CTTGGGTCGGCTTGACCGGGAGCTAGAATCTTCAGGCTATATGCGAGCTGCGTGCTCGATGGGATTTGGAAGAGGATTTCGGAGACGAATTTTCTAACAAGGCGCACCGGGTGTTGCTTCGGGGGTCATGATTGCAATTCATGGAATGGAACAGCATCAGCTCGCGAAAGCTAGCTAAGGCGCGGAGGAATTTTTAAGTCACGGTCGCCTATGACACGAGAGCAGCGGTTGGAGACCGCTTCGTAGCGAGACCGCGCAACACTGGTGCCAGAGGAGGATGGGGTGCATTCAATTAAAATCTAGCTAGTCTATTGTTCAAGCTGCGAGCAAGCTTGCAACGAGAATGTTTACAAATGCTTGAAACAGGCGAATCCCAAGGAATGATCGATATAGACGTGGGATTATTGTATCTTCCATGAAATTGTATGATGGTTTCTTTTATCAAAGAAAATGGATAGATCTTGCGTGGAGCTCATGTCGATCGCTTCGGCACGGTCGTCTTCAGGCCTCATGACGCGGCACATTAATACTAGCACGTACTACTACAGATGGCCAGCGCTAGCAGCTTCTATTTCAACGTTGAAATACAGTTCTGCGAGAGAAATGAGCTTAACTTTTGTTTTTTAATTTGTTTTGGTTTGGCCAGTTGTTAAATGGATTTTGATTCTCCGGGAAGAACAGCGCCCGTCGTCCTGTGCCACCGGTTTTGTTAGGATAGATAATGCTACATGTCATGTGCCTGAATTTTCCAGTTCTTTCAGTCCATGTTGTCTCCAGTACTGGATCGGGATCCTTCAGCCGACAGGGAAATAAGATGGGATTGTATCTCTTCTACTGAGATCGATGTCCTTTATTCAGGAACGATAGCTCTTCTGAAATTGCGCAGTCGGAGAGTGTGTGGAGCTCTTCTCGCTTCATCACGAGCTAGTCCTGCGTCCTTATACGTTGCAAAAAGTAATCGAGTCGAATGCAGTATCACATGCATAACGATGAAAGCATGAAACACAATAGTCCTCTGTCCTTACTGTGTTGTCACAATGCAATCACTGAATCCCGCCCTATGTATAAAAAGTACTCCTAGCTATGTGGCCGCAATTTCTCTAGCAACAAGTTTTCTGGAATTTTTTTTGTGGTCTCTATTCAATTAGTCATTGAGTGATTTTTGCTTCGCTAATTAAAAAGTATATTCAGAACTAATGGTTTAGACCTTGGAACGAGTAGGGGTTGTGCTTCTCAAAGTGAAAAATAAAATCAGAGGAGCCTGTGGTGTCTGCATGCATCTTTTTTTAGTCATCAGGGCACCGAGGGAACATGTACCTTTCTAGATTTCTCTCTTTAAGTTTATTTTCCTATGGAATTTGTTAGATAAATGCATCATCATAAGGAGTCATAAAGATTGAGCACAAAACATTCTACAAGGTAGAAAACGAAAAGGAAGAATATTGATCGAATTGGTAAAATGAAAGTCCCCCTAATAACCAACTAATTAACTAACGTGACGTTGAGGCCCCGGAAAATTTCGAGCAGATTTTGATCTCAGGGAAACCGGTATGGATGTGTGTCCTTGCGTAGAACAACTCCACTTTGACTAGTCCTAGTTGCCCATCTTTTCTTATCATCTGCTGACTGTACACTAGCAGTCACTACTACACCAGTTAACTTACCACCACTTTTTGTGAAATTACCATCATCTGGTTCGCATCCAGTAAATATTGTCATGCTAACATGTTTTTTTTAAAAAAATGTGACTGTTGGTTAATAATTGCTTGAGCTCATGCATAACAGTATTTAAGAACTAAAACGAAAGAGATATTTTTATAAAAACATTGGCAGGAAATAAAACTTCCAGTAAAAGGAAAAACATTTTACTAAACTGTGGGGTGACATAGGACATCATAACTTATGTTATAGAAAATACATTAAGAAGTTGATATGATTATTTTCATAGGTTAGGATCATCTAATACTAAATTAGTCCTAAAGAAACAAAATTGCATGAAAAACAATGATGAAAAAATCTTGAAATATAACATAAGTTCTAATGCCTATGTCACCCCACAAAATTGAACTTAAATCAACTTATGTGCAAAGAAAAAAAACACAAATTTAATTAGGGGGTAGATTGCACTAAGTGGATAGCTAGGGTAGTGGAATGGACTTTTTCCATAGCAAAATATTTTCCCCTATTTACATTACTTCTATATTTTTTCTATTACTACTATGCTTCTACTTGTATTATATGACAGAAGGACAAGGGGTTTGGTCAACTCATTTTGTTGTGATTCCATTTCACGAGAAACTTCCGCTCCCTCTTCATCAAGAAAACTTCTTACCTTGGTGTCCAAGAAATGCAAACGATAATGTTAATCCTACGGTTATCACATTGTTCTTTTCCTAATAGATTGGAAAAAGCAAGTGGCTATTCCTTAAGAGAGTGATTAATCTGGGACCAATCTGCCCATGTGTGCGCAGAGCCCATATTTACAGTTGTTCTTGGTACGGTCCAACAAGTCACACTATTAGAAAAATGAGCATTCGTCCCGAGACTTAGTACCGTTTGCATTTTAACCCGGTACTAATGTGAGCATTACTATATTAGTACCGAACCTAACGGCTAGTTCCCCGGGAGGTCCATGTGACCGGTACTAAAGGGTATATATTTGTACCGGTTGGTGCCCCCAACCGGTACAAATGCGCCACCACCCATTAGTACCGATTGCTGCCGCAACCTGGTACTAATGTGCCACCCCCCTTTAGTACCGATTGGTGCCCTCAACTGGTACTAATGTGCCACCCCTCCTTTAGTACCGGGTTGGGGCACCAACCAATACTAATGTGGACCCTTTAGTACCAGTTGGTGCCCCCAACTGGTACTAAAGTTCCTCCTATAAATACCCTCTTTCTTTCTCCTGCCCGAGCTATTTCCTCCCGCTCGGGCTTCATCCATTCATGGTGAAATAGGGGGAGGTGCTGCCGGATTTGTGATCATTTCGTGGAGATTTCACTAATTCAAGTGCCCTTGATACATGGTTAGTATACTAAGTTTTATCCTTTAGAGCTAGAGTAATTTATGATTTTTAGAATAAGGTACAATGGAGAGATTTTTCATTTATATGAATGTGTTATTTAGAGCTCATATTTGTTGTTTCAAAAAAAGCACCATTTTGTATAGGAAATTGTAGGAAATCATGTTAACTTACAAAAAAAATCTTGAAGTAGCTAGAATTTATATAAATCATGTTAATTCTTAGAAATGTATAAAAATAAGTGAAAATTACATCATGTTAATTTAGCTGTTATCAAATTGTAGGAAATAATGTTCATTTCTTGCTAATTCAAGAATTTTTCTATATTCTCCAGGTAATTCAACATTTTTACTACAATTTCTAGCTAATTCGTATACTGCAGGAATAAAAAAAGAATTAACATGATTTTAGTAAAATGATATTTGTTTCATGTTTTTTATGTTTTATTTATAATTGTATGGATGATCAGAATATCTTTGGTTCAGTAATATTTTGTAGATGGATCGGCAATGGATGTACAATGTAGACAAATATTCCATGGAGTATATTAATGGCTTGAGTGGTTTTCTCGATCAGCCAGAATCCAACAAACCGCCGTCCGGTTTCATTTGTTGTCCATGCAGAAATTGCAAAAATGAGAAGGATTACTCATCCAGAAAGACTATTCACGCCCATATATACAGTTCTGGACTCATGCCTAACTATTTTATTTGGACCAAACATGGGGAAAGAGGAGTTATAATAGATGATGATGATGAAGAAGAAGATGACAACATTCTTGACTGGATTGAAGGAAGTGCCTTTGAAGATGCTCCAATAGGCGAGGCTGAAGAAGAGATGAGCGAGGCAGAAAGTCCTATCGATGATCTAGGTCAGGTGTTGCGAGATGCAAAGGAAGAATGCAAGAATGTGAATGAGTCAAAACAGTTCGAGCGTATGTTAGATGATCATAAGAAATTATTGTACTCACATTGCAAACAGGGGCACAAAAAGTTGGGTACCACACTGGAAACGTTGCAATGGAAGGCAAAAAATGGAGTTTCTGACAAGGGTTTCAATGAGTTAATGAAAATCATAAAGAACATGCTTTCCGAGGGGAACGAATTGCCGTCCTCAACGTACAAAGCAAAAAAGGTTGTTTTCCCTCTAGGTTTGGAGGTACAAAAGGTACATGCATGTCCTAATAACTGTAACCTCTATCATGGTGAGGAATACGAGAAATTAGAGGCTTGTCCTGTGTGCAAAGCGCTGCGTTATAAGATCAGGCGAGATGACCCTGGTGATGTTGAGGGGAAGGCCATCATGAAGAAAGTTCCTGCGAATGTAATGCGGTATTTCCTTGTAGTACCACGGTTGAAGCATTTGTTCAGAAACAAGGCACATGCAAAGTTGATGTGTTGGTACAAAGAAGAACGTAAGCAAGATGAAATAATCAGATACCCCGCTGATGGGTCCCAGTGGAGAAAAGTTGATTGTGAGTTTCCCGAGTTTGAAAAGGATGCAAGGAACATACGGTTTGGTTTAAGTACAGATGGATTCAATCCATTTGGTGAGTTTAGTAGTGGTCATAGCACTTGGCATGTGACCTTATGTATGTTCAACCCTCCGCTCTGGATGTGCATGAAGCGAAAGTTCATTATGATGCTGATAATTATCGAAGGCCCAAAACAACCTAGGAATGACATTGATGTTTATCTAAGTTCGTTGATTGATGAACTTATACTGTTATGGAAGGAAAAATGTGTACGTGTGGGGGATGAGGAACAAAAGGAGACTTTTAATCTACAAGCATTGTTGTTCGTAACCATCAATGATTGGTCGGCGCTTGGTAATCTGTCCGAACAGTCAAACAAGGAATTCTGAGCCTGCACGCACTGTTTAGATGATACTTGCAGTATATATTTGAAACACTGTAGGAAGGTCATGTATACAAGCCATCGTCGATTTCCTTTTGCTAAGCACTCGTTAAGAAAGAAAGGGAAGCATTTTGAAGGGGAGGAAGAAAAATGTACTAAGCCCATTCACCGTAATGGTAAACGTGTATTTTATATGATAAAGGATGTGAGGGTAGTCTTTGGCAAGGACTCTGGTAGCCAACATGTTCCGAACGACAAGGATGGACATGCACCCATGTGGAAGAAGAAGTCTATATTTTGAGAGCTACCTTATTGGGAAGTCCTTTAGGTCCGTAATGCAATCGATGTGATGCACCTAATGAAAAATCTTTGCGTGAACGTGATTAGCTTCTTGGGTATATATGGAAAGGCAAAGGATACAATTGAAGCACATCAGGATCTGAAACGTATGAAACAACGAGATGGCCTACATTCGGAAAAGAGAGATGATGGACATTACTAGCATCTTACCAGTTACACTCTCAGTAAGGAAGAAAAGGAAAGCATGTTTGAGTGCTTGAATAGTATCAAGGTCCCATCGGGCTACTCCTCAATATACATGCATTAATAAATTTTAAACAGAAGAAATTCATAAATCTAAAGGCCCATGACTGCCATGTCCTGATGACACAATTACTGTCTGTTGCACTGAGGGGTATTTTATCAAAGAATGTGAGAATGGCAATCGTGAAGCTATCTGCATTCCTCAACATGATTTCTCAGAAGGCAATCCATCCAAACAATCTACTAAAGCTGCAGAATGACGTGGTGCAATGCCTTGTCAGCTTTGAGATGGTCTTTCCACCTTTCTTCTTTAATATCATGACCCACCTTCTAGTCACCTTATTAAAGAGATTTTTATTCTCAGTCCGGTATTTCTACACAATATGTTTCCTTTCAAGAGGTTTATGGCAGTTCTGAAGAAGTATGTTCGTAATTGTGCCCGTCTGGAAGGAAGCATCGCAAAGGGATATGGAACAGAGGAGATCATTGAGTTTTGTGTTGAATTTATTGATGTCCTGAGTTCGATTGGAGTCCCTGTATCACACCATGAGGGGAGACTGAAGAGAAAGGGCACATTAGGGAGGAAAGCTCGGATGGACCTCGATGAGGATACATTTCGTAAAGCACACTTCACGGTCCTGCAACAATCATCCCTGGTCACTCCATATATGGAGGAGCACAGGGCTATTGTACGGTCCTCAAATCAAGGGAAGACTGAGGCCTGGATTACACGTCATCACATTGAAACTTTCACCTCTTGGTTACGGCGACGACTGATGGGTGATGACACAATTGAAGAACAACTAGCATGGTTGGCTAAAGGTCCATCTATCTCAGTATCGACATTCCAAGGATATGAGATAAATGGGTGCACATTTTACACCAGAGCCCAAGACCAAAAGAGCACAAACCAAAATAGTGGTGTCCGTATAGATGCAATAGACAACAATGAAAACAAGATAGATAATATGGTGTCATTGAGGAGATATGGGAACTCGACTATAGGCCTTTGAAAATCCCTCTGTTTCGGTGCCAATGGGTGAAACTTACTGGAGGAGGTGTAACGACAGACAACTATGGGATGACAATAGTGGACCTCAACAAGATTGGATACAGAGACGAATCATTCATCCTAACCAATGACGTGACTCAAGTTTTGTACGTGAAGGACATGACAAACAAACCAATAAGTAAGGGTGCTAATAAATCAAATGACCAGCCAAAGCGCCACATAGTTCTTCTAGGGAAAAGAAAAATCATTGGAGTTGAGGATAAGATTGACATTTCAGAAGATTATGATCAGCTCAATGATCTTTCTCCATTTTTAGTTGAGGTTGACTCAAGCATCCTGTTAGCCAAAGAGGATGCTCTATACTTACGCCGCAATCGCAACCAAGGGACGTTAGTCAAAAGGAGGATTATTAACGTTCCATTAGATGATGTTGTGTAATGTATTTGAACCATTATGTTGTGTTTTTGGTTATCAACAAAGGAATTAATGTAATTACCATATTATCCTTAATTATGAATGATTAGATCTTGTTTATACTTTATACCACTAGGTGGTGGTATTGTGCACCGTAAAAGAGCTCCTAGTTTATAAACCAAAGTAAAAAAGAATAAATGAAAGAACCTTTGTTGCCCCAGCAAGGCTGGGTTTAGTTGTAGAGTTAAATTGTCTTGTCAATTCGTCGCTCTGCGTTTAACCTTACTCAAGCACATATCTCTGCATTTGACCTCGCTTAAAGACTTGGCTCTTCGTTTGACCTTGCTCAAGGACATATCTCTGCATTTGGCCTCGATTAAGGTCATAGAAATACAGTCCTTTAGGTTAACATTGAACTGAACAGATTAAAAAGGGCAATACTGTTGCATCTTAAATCTGCACTGAAATGCCATGGCATGCAATAAACCTAAATTATGCAAATTAGTACTCCCTTCGTTCCAAATCGTAGGTTGTTTTGGCATTTCTAGATACATAGATTTTGATATGTATCTAGACATAATACCATGCAAGAAGAAGAAGTTAGAGGGCCGTATCATCATCACAAAATTGCTGAAGATGGTGAACCAATGGCTCCTGCCAATGCTAAGACAAAATTGGTGAATCAGATTGGGTTTTTTCTTGTCAAAGATAACATCCCAATAAGCTTTTAGAATTGGAAAAGACCTGACAGCGTCGCTTCAACAAGCACGGTCCCGATCCCCATAAGCACGGTACCTGATCGAGAGAAAGAAATGTTATGGAAACTGTTAAAAGAAAACTTCACATTCAAAGGTGTAGATGAAGACAAAGTAAAAGAATGGGGCTTCAAGAAGGGTTCAATTGCTTTTTAGATGTACAAGAAAAACCCGAACAAAGAGTGCATAAAGAAGGGTCTTACACCTGATTTCACGAATCACCCGAAGTTAAGAGATTATTGGGATTCCTTTGTATAGTTCAAGTAGTCGGAAAAGAGCGCTAAGACAACTCATACCAACACTGACAATGCTCACAAGAAGAAAAACTTTCATCGTCTTGGGACTGGAGGTTATAAGTCAGGGATCATGAAATGGCAGAGGATGGAAGATGACATAATTGCTAGGGGACTAGTACCGCAAACTCTTGAATGGCCGGAGCAAGCAAAGAATTGGTATTATGCTCATGGCGTCACACTCAATCCTGAAGATGGATCATTTGTGTTCGGCCATGAATTAAGAGAAGCGGCTACGAGGCTTGTTGACTTAATAAAGGCAACGGTCGATGGATTTTTCGTGCCTGATCGAGAGAAGGATGAGCTGACTATGGCACTTGGTAATCCCGAACACCCTGGATGTTGCCGAGGCAAAGGAGAAATTCCATGGAAGTTTACCTTTCGTGAGCACATTGATTCATATAGAAGTCGCCAAAGAAGTAAGGCCGACCACGCACAACAGCTGCGAGAGTTGCAAGTCGTGAGCACATTGATTCATATAGAAGTCGCCAAAGAAGTAAGGCCGACCACGCACAACAGCTGCGAGAGTTGCAAGAACAAGTAGCTTTGACAGAGGCAAGAATGGAGGAAGCAATCGACCGGCGTGCGGCGCTAGCTCTTAGCAAACAAGCCAGTGAACAAGCTGCTGCTGCTGAATCAGGGGCACATGTCAACATAAGCCCCACTCAATGTCGAAGTAGTATTGCTTCCACGGAAGCCCCAGCTAGAGAATCTTCTGGCATACTTGAGGACAACCAACGCCACCGCGTGGATGACATCACTAGGAAAGCCCTTGTGAGCTTGTTACTCCTACAAAAAACAAGCTCATCGTGGTGGCTTATGGTGTGGTTGAGAAACCGACGCAAGGCCAAACACTTCATGACGTGGAGATTCCAGCTCTCGGTTATGTCAAAGTTGGGGTGGACCGAGTGGTCGACAGTTGGGATGACCTGAAATTGGAGACCCCTGGAGGTGATGGGGAAAAGAATCTAGGAGAAGCCATCCATGGTTGGATTCTATAGCCCAAGCACTACATAAGGATTACGCAACCGAATCCCCCGACCTTGGGATCATCTCCTCAAGGCTTAAGGGTAATATCACCTACGCCATCTGTCAGGGCACCCTCTCCACTACCAGACAGGGATCCTAGAATGAGTCCACTACCAGATAGGGATCCAAGCATGAGTCCACCTCCACCTCCTATGAGCATGGTTACATGGCGAAAAACGCCTTCAGTTCCACCTACTGCGGCTACGAATAAGCAGAAAAAGAAGAAGAAGAAGCAACTACCACCCAAGTACCCATGTGATTTGACAGATGAGGAACTCTGCATAGTAGTGGATGCTGAGGTAAAAGATTTCTTCGCAAGGGAGAAGCCGAAGCAAGACCCACCAGTTTATAAGGGTAAACTTTGAGCTTTCATTAGAAGCATGGAGGTGGAGCGAAGGAAAGAGCCAGAGAAACCACCTCTATTTGATTACGACAAACAAATAACAAATGCTTCTAAGAAGAGGAAGAAAAGTGGGTCAACTATTCCACAACTCGGAGCCCAATCCAACCAATCGGTTGCCCCGCTCCAGGTGCTTTCTGAGTTTGATAAGAACCTGTTACAATTTGCTAAAGATACAAATCTGACCGTAGCTCAACTTTGAGGGGAGGATCATATCCCAAAGCACCTTGGGCTGCTAAATGGAAATATGAGTATGGGAAACCGCTTGTGTGGCCGCAGTTGGTGAACTGTCTCCCAACGAAGATGTACAAGTTGCACCAATCGTACATGGAGGCTTCAGCCGAGGGTTTTGTCGTGCTTGAAGTTTGGATTGGTGATCAACATTATTTTCATGGGGAAGACATCATAAATGTCCTGCTGGAGGAACTGTATTTCCTATACAATCAAGACGCACTTGACAAGTCACTCGTCAGTTGTTAGGTTCCGTAAGTCTTTAATATCCTCTAGCTTCAAAATCCAAGCTCTAGTCATTGTGCGATGTCTTAACTCCTATTCGATTTTGTATCATGCAGGATCGAGATTCAAACTTGTCAGAGGAAAGGATACTATGACGTAGGCTTCATGGACCCCGATGTTGTAAATGAGGCAAATCTAAGAGATAAATCAAATCGGACATTGAAAAATATATATACGTTCCTCGACAAGCAACATTACAATAAGTACATACTATTACCGTACAACTTCAAGTGAGTGTGTTTCCCATCTCTTTCTTTTTCGAACTAGCAGTTAAATATAAGATTAACTAGCTTTAATTTAGCTGTACAAATTCCATTGGATGCTCATTGTTGTCATGCCTGATATGAGCTTCGTATATGTCTTCAACTCTTTGAGGAAACCAAAACAAGAATACAATGACATCATAGACGCTCAACAAAGCATGGGCTCAATTTCGTCGAAATCACATGGGTGAATTCAAGGAAGAACTTTATTGGAGACTTATTTCCCAGTATGTGTTGAATTTTCACTTCTCGTGACACTTCCTTTAACACAACAAGTATTTTATAACTTTTTTTCCATATATATAGTGTTGGAGATAGGAGCCGGGTAACAATTTATGCGGATACTACGTATGTGAGTTCATCCACGGCTTTGTAGGTCCGAAGCGTATGACTGACCATGAGTTAACCGTACATATACAAAATTCTTAATAATAAATTAGTTCTGATTGTGCAAACACATTGATCTAATATATATATATATATATATATATATATATAATAATGTTTGCCACTAACACAGATGATGAACAGGAAGGACAGAGTTCTCGACATGGACTGCATCAGGGCAATTCAAGATCAACTCTGTAGATTTCTTCTGAACGAGGTAGTAAATCCAGCGGGTGAGTTTCATAACGATGGATCAAATCTACATCACTGTCAGGACTCGGGTTCAGAATAGTAGATACGAAATGTTGAACTTGGAAAGTTGAGGCAATGTAATATTATTCATATATGTATATGCACAATATGTTTATATATATAATAGTATCTCAAATGTAATATTAATGATAAATAGAGCTTTATATATATATATATATATTAGCGTATTAGAATTAGTATACGTAAAGGAAAAAATATGAAATATGAATATAGAATAAAGAAATAGAAAAGAAAATGAGAAAAGGAAAGAAAAAATAATTAGCACTGGTTGGGGAGACCAATTGATACTAATTATGCTGACGCCGCGCATGGTGTGGCAGGTTAGTAGCGGTTATTTCAACCGGTAGTAAGGGGAAATTATCAGTACCGGTTGCGTAACCGGTATTAAAGGAGGGTTCTCAACTGGTAGCAGAGGTGTTTCCATAGTAGCGTCACCAGAAAACAGCGACACGCATGAAGTGTCTATCAGAACAGCAGTCGTTCTGAAATATGTGCACATCAGTACATGTGATTGCTTCAGAAAAAAAAAGAAGTATGCGCGTCCAAGTACGTCGCACTTGAATAAGATAGGCAGATTTGTGGTTGTGGAGTCATCAAATCACGCACGGCTCGAGTGCTCAGTGAAATTTGCATCTGATCTATTAATCCGTGCGTCTGCACATGCTAGCGATATTTTTAAAAATTACTCCCTCCATTTCAAATTATAAGTCATTCCAAAAATCTTGAGAGTCAAAGCATCTCAAGTTTGACCAAAATTATAGAGAAAATTATAAAAATTTATGACATCAAATAGGTATACTATGAAAATATAATTGATGGGAATCTAATGAGACTTAGTTGATATCATAAATGTTATTATATTATCATATAAATTTGGTTAAACTTGATATACTTTGACTCTCCAAGATTCTTGGAATGACTTATAATTTGGGATGGAGGGAGTATATGGAAAATAGAACTTGGTGAATGACTATGATTTAGTCTTTAGAGATGGCTGACGCAGGTGCATGTATATTCAATACGTTTCCCTGCTATTTATTCTAATGTCGAGTCTTGTGCCACACATTTTTGTTGTTTTCTTCTCATGTTATTCATATTTGTTATATATGTAGGGTTGTCCATGACATAATATGTATTTTTTGTTTTTTAAACTCCACACATAAAAGAAAGGAGAGAAACCTAAACTAAAGTTTAGGTGAAAATCATATACATGGGACGATAAGACAATAATGTCACTTTGTGTTCATTTTGTTCAAATAGTAAATGAGGGTAGTTTAAAAATAGGTAGTATGGAATTTTTAATATATTTTTACAATGAAAATTCTGATAATTTAGAACCAAGTACTGATGTATTCTAGCAAATGTGCATAACTCAGAAACAATTGGATTGAATAATTGTTGTTGTCAACTGTGAATTTTTTAGGGAAACAACAGGGATGGCCCTACCTTTTTTAGTATAAAAATATGGGTATATTTACAGAGAGGTTCTCGTTATGTAGGCCGGCTTGTTTGTTTAGCTGCAGCTTTTGAGCTTTTCGGAAAAGCTGTTGCTAGCTTTTTGCTTCTGAAAAGCTAACACTAGGTTTTAGAAGATGTATTTAGCTTTCTAAGCTAAAAACATACGAAAAGCTCATAAAACATAGCTTTCCAGCTTTCCATATAAACTCAATTTTTCTAGGCTTCCAGTTTTTCGGAAGCTACAAGAAAAGTTCGCTGTTTGTTTGAACTTCTAACTTTTCATGCTAAGAAGCTGCCAGGAAGCTCAAACAAACAGAGCTTCTCTTGCTACATGTAACAAAGTTGTTACTTTTACTTTTAGTTCAAGAATTGAAAATACTTGCAAAATTTGTGGTCTTAACTGGTTTTCATCTCTCTTTGAGTGTGATTTTGCTAGAGCTGTTTGGTTCTCTGCTGATCCTCCCTTGAGAACAGATCGGCTGTCCTCCAAGACACTCTGGCTTCTATCTTGACAAATAATCACACAGATGATCTTTTGCAGAAAGTTTTCACAACACTGTGGTACCTATGGTCATGGAGAGCAAGAAATGGTTACAGATTCAATAACAAGAGACGGTCGGTGAACAGGGTAGGCCATGAGGTGCAAGCTGACATAGCTACAACTACATTATATGCCTTTCAGTATTCTGATAACAGGGATGCACCAACACAGAATGGTACTCCAAACTATACTACTAACCAATGTATTGCCTTTATTGTCTCTTCAGCTATTGTGCAGGACATGCAGGCCCTTCAGCTATTGTGCCTTTATTGCCTCCTGTTGTCGCTTACACGGATGCAGCTCTTTCACCGGATGGTCAAGGTAATGCTTCTCGTGTTGCAAGTTTGGGAGTGGTCATTGATCTCAGATCATCTGCACATTCATGCTGTTTGCAAGTCCTTGCAAACACTAGGGTGAACTCGGTGGCAATGGGAGAACTGTCAGCCCTTTTGTTGGCTGCAAAAAAATAGCTTCTGCCTTGCAGGTTCCATCCATACAGTTGGCTTCTGATTGCCTTCTTGTTGTTCAGTATCTGCAAAAGGCAGTCATGATGGCTCCATGGAGACTTAAACCATACATTTCAGAGTTCCAATCTCTTCAATCGACGCGTACCTTTCAGGTCATTAAAAATCCAAGATGTCAAAATGACGCTGCTCATAATCTGGCTGCTCGGGCGAATTCTGGAGCCCTTATGGCTCTTGTAGTCTTTCTTGTACTACTTCTAAACATCTTCAGGATGACTGTGATGTTCTGTCAGCCTTGCAGTCTCTAGCTTCTTGGGGTCCTTTGGGCCTCACTCATGTACTGTGTTGTTAAGTTTAAATGAAAGCTCCTTATAAAAAAAAAGTGTAAAGAGGTGCCTTGCCCTTGGCTGCGCCTCCATTCACGACGGGCCCAGAAAGCGGGCCCCAAAAAGCTCAAGCGGATTCAGACGAACAGTATAACAAGTAGCAGTATAGCGAACCTGTGGAAAAATGTTAGCGACAAATTAGAAAGACAAGTCACAGCAGTCACATGCACGTCTGGCATGTTACGATGAGGATGATTGGATGAATGAATCAGCAGATGTACATGAATGAAGCAGCTGGAATAGGTATCAACAAATTGCAAATGTAATTCGCCAAAGCAAATTAGCTTTAATCCACAAAACTGAAATAGGCATGTCAAGTTATACAAATTCAGCATAAAAACTACAGCTGCCGCATATCTACTTGTACAGTTTCAGAAATGTTTGATTCACCATTCATACAGCCACAGCAACGTGCATGGGGGAAAGTGTGCCCAAATTTTAACTGGTCCAACAAACTAACTGGTTGGGCAGAACCAGGACATCTACAACAATCCTGAAACTTGCAACGTGCACAGGGGAAGTGTGCCCAAATTTCAAATGGGTCCAGCAAACTAACTGGTTGGGCAGAATCAGGGCATCTACAAAAATCCTGTAACTTGCAGCCAGGGAAAATCAGTATCGCCGGATGTCCTTCGGTGGTTTGAAGTTGATGGGATGAGTTTCTGGTGTTGCGGTTAAATCCTCTTTCCACATCTTTATAGTTTTATCTGCCTCACAAGACACAAGTCTAGATCCACTGACATCGTAAGAAAGGGCATATATGCATGCCTCACTCTCCAATGATCCTGAAATTGGAGATAACAATAGTAAGCATGGCCAATGGAAATTCAAGTTTAAACAAACATATGCAATTGTGCAACGTGCAACGCCTAGAATTTGGCAAATTTCTAGCTAGAACTCATGGTGAAAATTTCAGCAATGATTGATTTAAGCAAGTATAAGTGTATAACCACTGCTACCAGAATTTCTGAAACAACTGATGCTCTCAACCTCCACTCGTAACAAGAAATATTGCGGGGCAAACAGAGGTGTTCTGCCTATCGCTGATCCTATTACCAAATCAATGCATGATGAAAAGCAATACTTACCCGGCTGGACTATAGTCTGCTCTTGTTGGAAGTTATGGCCACTCTTCCAGTCCCAAAACCACATACTACCATTATCCCCTGCACAAAACGCAAAAAGAAAAATCAAATAGTAAGAAGAATTTAACAGTATACAAGCAGATTTGCTATGAAGTCTTGCTGCCTAAACAAAAAATATTGAATGCTCTCTCTAAGTGATTTGAAACTATGGAAATAATGAGATGACAAAGGTCATGATTATTTCACCAGAAGAAACCAAAACTTACTAAATATTGATCAAATGTTGTTCTTCTACAAGTGGTAAAGAAACAACATAAAGCAGAGTATGATGCATACAGTAAGTATAGATGGTAAACTAAACAATGTAAATACAAGCTGTTCCAGAGAACAGCATGGTATCTAAATCATAACTTGGGCCGATAATTATTTTATATATATTTATAAAACATATAAAACCATTATATTAATGAAACTTTTTTATCAGTGCAAATTTGATCTTTCATACTTCCAATCTAAATATTTAATGATAGTGATAGTCTGGGTTTCACAAGTTTGACTGCATGTACAATGACATGTTTTAAATTTCATTGTAGGGAGGTCCTTAGAGATAAAATCAAATTAATAGAATACGCCAAATTTTACAGTACATACCTCCAGTTGCCATGACACCATCCTCATTTACAGCCATAGCATTTATAATAGTTTTCTGCTGAGACCTAACATTAATAGAGATGAGAAGTGTCAGTGGCATGCAAGCAGAGGTTAGCCAGTCAAGAGAAACTAACTACAACGCCAAATGATGAAGTGATATTCCAAGCGAGAACAGATGCAACATGGCAGCATTTAAAGCTCTACTCATTCAGGAACCACCATTATATTATTTAGTAGGTAAACCTTTTTGCATTTATCTTGGGTAAAATTGAATGTCAAGGAGGAAATTAACGAGTTCCCTTTGCACGTTCCACAGAACGAAAGTTAGAGACACTCTATGACTAAAATTAAAAGCATCACTAATCAGTATAATAAAAAGGGTTTAGTTTCCTTGCCATGCCAAATTTGTTTCACTTTGAAACTAATTGAAAATGGTAGAGTAATTGTTGATTTTGAATTGAAAATGGTAAGGAGAAAATAGCCTTTTATCCTTCAAAACACTCAAACCTACTACCTGGTGCTTTTTGACCAAACAGTGCAGAGCTTTTGAAGTTAAAACCAAACCATTTAACAGGGTAAGTACCACGCAAAAGATTCTTTTAAGCCATCAAGCATCTGGGTATGATATTACAGACTTGTTCGGTAGGGTTTTGAGTAATTGATATGTTGCGGACACATTCTTTGGCCGGAAGTTCCAGCGCAGGAAGAAAGGGTCAGCATCAACAAGTGGCTAGTTTGATGCATATTAGTTAAAAGTTTGTTAGTGGCTTGATAAGAAAGATTTGGAAGTTGTTTAAGAGATTTGGTTAGTTAATCTGTTAGAGCCGGCTCTATAAATAAAGAGCTCAGCATATCTATTAGGTTTAAGCAGAGATAAACCCCAAAGGCTCAGAGCCTCCCTGGAGGGCGAGTGAGGGTTATCTCTGCCATTGCTGTTCATCGTTCAATAAACAAGCCACATCATGATAAGATTTGTTAGTCTAGATTTTACTATCTAGGAGAAAAACGCAAATGCCTCTGTACATGTTTGCTAAGCATTTTTTTAGTAACTGAAACAATCAGGATTAGTCTAGATCTTAGCGTCTTACGATCTAGAAAACAACACATAGATATATGGGACATTAGACTCCAAACTACAGTAGAAATTACACATGGATATTAAAATTCATTACTCACTAAATAGATAATAAAAAACATCTAAAACTACATAAAGAAGATAGAGAATTAACCACAATCAGCACATATATCAAGCACTTATTTGCAACATTGTACAACATGCAAGGTTTCTTGGCTTTGTGGTACACAACCCTATGTTAATTGATATTCAAAGGCATTTTAACCTGACATCATACCATACACATTTTGAATATCAGTCAAGTAGCAATTAGCATATAGTGCAATGTTAGATGTGATAGGCAAACATATAACACAAGTGCAAATATAAGGCACTCACAGCATGTTGTGGAGGAATTCCCCTTTGGGCAGGCTAAACTTCTTTATGTTGTCCGCTGATGCTGATGCAAATGATTTCCTGTAAATGAGATGTTATTGCAAAGGTCTATAACATCATAGATGGTATGGAACTGAACATGGGTAAAAACTAACTCCTTTGGATGCATCGCCATAGCCCGAACAGACTTCTTATGGTGTGTAAGAGTACACATAGTCCTCCCTGCACGAAGAACAAACTGTATTGGAAAAGGAAACAGAAAAAAATTCACTAATTTTTTTTAAAAAAACATTATAGATAACTTACCAGCAACAAGATCCCAGAGTTTGATAGTTGTATCATGTGAGCCAGTTACAACTTGAGGATCCTGAGACACAATCAGGAATTTAAATATATCCGAGAGTAGGTATTGTGATAGGAAAATAAAATTTAGAGTGGAGTAAATTACAGAAAACTATAAACATTTGCAATTTAAAAGTACAAAAACTACACCTTTGTGTGGTGAAAAACACAGTGAATAGTTGTAGTTTTGTGCAAAAATCATAGTTTGTGTTACTAGGGGCACAAATAGTTGTAGTTCTGCGAAACCGGTCCAGATATTGTAGTTTATTTAATGTTGGGTACTGATAGTTGTAGTTTTGTGAAAAGTACTCCAAAATTTATGACACGCACAATATACACAACCTAAAACGTGTCAAGATCATTCTTTCTGTTGCTAATCAGACTTGAGTAAAACTAAACTGTGACAGATACCAGATCCCTTAACCTATGATTTGGCAAAGAACAAGAAATTCCACATGGGTGTTTTGCACATGATCAGATGAAGAGAATACTGTGTAGCAGAAGAAAATATTTCAGATTAGTTGCAACAATGTGAAATGTTGAAATGTTTTCTTACCGTAGGCCGAGCAAACACTGAACAGACAGTGTTATCATGACCTGTCAAAGCAGAAACATGTGCTTTCGTCCGAATGTCCCACACCTGTATATGAAGTAAACCAGATCAATCGTAAAGCTTTGTATGCTGCTAGACCTTTTTCACAATGTGCAATCGTTAGAGATTATTTCATACCCTGCATACTGAATCTCGACCGCCAGTTAATAATACATCAATAGTTGGATGGAGAGCTAGGCAGTAAACACCGCTCAGGTGCCCATGGTAAGACCTAATAACCTTGAACATTGAATACAGATAAGATGTGAACAAATGTTTATATGCAATATAATTACACTGGATTAGAAGTACTAACCTTGTTTTGTTCAAGATCCCAACATTTTACTTGTTTGTCATCACCAGCAGAAAACAAATAAGTATGCCGTTGGCTGACAGCAAGTCCTACATCAACATGCATTATATTACATCCACCATAAATCACTAAATTTCAAACTGGGACAGGAAAGGGTACTGTAAGGGTGTTGAGTGGACCTGGCTGACCAAAACCAAGAGAAACTTACCACGAATTTGTTCAATATGACCAGTCAGTGTAAGCTTCAGTGTTCCTGATGCAAGATCCCATATCTACAACATGACATTAGTTCCAGGAATGAGCAAACTATAAAATACACCAGAATGCCATGGTCGGTTTATGGCTTACTGTAAGAGCGAAGTATGTCTTGCAAGAGGACGGAGAAAAAGCTGAGATGTAACATAACTATCATTTGAATTCCATGTTGTCCCTAGAACAGTTAAAAGTATTGACAACAAACTATGATGTTGTACTAGACGAAGTGGTAGTTTATAAACATGCACTAGTCTCTAGTTTCCCAGGAGTAAGGGTACAAAAATACACTGCAAATCAGCCTTTGTTGCGGTCAGTTTTCAGAACCCAGTTTCACCCTTCAAACACCAATCAAGTTGCATCTATTCAAATAGCCATTAGAAATATTTACAAAAAATCCCAAAATTACATTCCAAAATTCTGAAACAACTTTCGAAAACTTGTAAATTGACAGTTTTTCACTTCTTCCAATCTCTGCCAAGTTGCGGTTATTGTGTGATCTAGTTTCTCAAACCCTACAAATGCATCCACAACATGGTACTTACAACTAGAATCCTACTAGATGCAGCAAGTTTCCACAATAGAATTGAAATTATGAGATGCAAACAGAATAGTAAGGAAAAGGTGTACTTCGGACAGTGGACATCACCTTTATTGTCCTGTCAGCTGAACCTGTACAGAACCACTCATTGCCTGGATCAAATGCTATAGAACGCACCCAACCCAAGTGGCCACTAATGACCTGTGTAAATTTACAAGAACCATTAATATTAATTTGGAGAAAAAAATTAAAAGCATTTATCAGGAAGCAAAGAACATGGAAAGTGAAAGCTCTTGTCATAGCTCTGCGTTAGTGGTTTAGGCTGTCAATAGTAGAACATGCATTCACAAAGATGGAACCTATCTCACTAGCAAGGTGGAATCAAATTTCCAGAAACCTTTCACAAATGTGCCAGATTTATTAGGTAATAAACTATGGAAGTTTGCACTTGAATGGAAAAAAATATACCCGATAGTTCTTCCAAGGAGCATGCCATGCAGGCCTTGGCCATCTACTTGGTATTCTTTCCATCAGTGCAGATGTAGAAAATCTGTAGGATATATCAAGACATCAGCAATTACAAGTGACTCTTAAGTTATAAAATTGCATCAGAAAGTAATGATTGAGAAGTGAACAGATATCTGGGGGATTTGCTTGTTTTCTTGAGAGCATATAAAGCATTTTTTTTATACGACAATATGGATGCACATATATTAAGAAAATACAAAAGATGGCATGTATCCATGAAAAAGAAACAGACACCAGTAAGATGGTTACACCGATGGTTTTCAAAGTTTTTCTAGCATCATCGAATACAATTATTCCACTGTTAATGTAACAAGTACAATACCATAAACAATACTCATGTCATGCTACATGGTACAAGGGCCAATCACTATAAAGCAAAGACAACTGAACAAACCTGTCAGATGATCCAGGAATTGACAATGTTGTATTTTTGCCAGGAATTGTAGATTCACTGAAGATAGTTCAAAAAGAGTAGTTAGTTAAGGGGAAAACAGTACCGTTTTCAACTAGTTTAACAACAAGCAAGGCAATATGAATGCGCTTACGGTGCTTTTGGTAGCATGAGAGGTGCAGGGACAATGGCATTACTAGTGCCTCCTCTCTGAGCATCTTTAGTATCTTGTGTGCCTGAAAAGATGATTGCAAGCTCAGATAAAATAAACCAAAAAAATGTGTTCACAGCTGCTAGCAAGGAGGCTGCAGTTTGCCAAATGGTTTGATTTTCCAGCTCAAATTATCAGGGTGGATCACAATTCCAAAGGGGCTACAAAAATATTAAAACACTGATTTCACCAGGAAGCGATTCACCACGTTTAGAATGTTAAAATACTGAATTTTAGTCAGAAGCTTGCTAGAAATTTTAACACTGAAAGCAGTTTGTTCCTGTCCCAAATATACAATTGCAGTTTTTTCCTTGCTGCATGATTAGGAATAATCTATTTCAACGGACAATCTTGACAATATCCAGTTTCTTCAATGGAAAGATGAGACGAACGTGGCTTCCAAAAATAGGTTCTTGTAGTACTTGGTCAACATATATCCAGATGTGCTCTGGAGACATGTTGCCAGCAGGACTAAGATCTTATGGAAAGCAAAACTAACTACATCTAAAACATGAAGATCTACTTGTGGCAGGCTATTCAGAATTAAATCCAGACGCTTTTTTGTGAGTTCCTTTGTGAACACTGAACACTAACATAGAAGGACTGAAGGGGCAGGGAGAAAAAAGTTTACACCAGATGGGTTTAGCTGCTGTAAATGTAAATCCTTTAGGAAACATTGCAACAGAATGAGAATTGAGGTACTGATTTGAACCCCATCAATGTTCTGCTTCTGCGTAAGACACTTTTTCTACTGCAGCAGTGATTGTGTTTGCTGAATGAGAGGAATCAGACCATTAGTGCTATCGGACCACAGGACCAGTTCCTAACTCAAGAGCCAAGACTAGTAGCTTGTTTTGGTGGTAGTTCAGTATCATTCAAGGTTGCTCACTGTTTTTGTTTTGGGTAACTTAAGCAGGGGATGTAGCCTGTCAGCCACTAATGAGTTAGGCATGCCTAAAAACTGCATTTTTCACAAGATATGCCCTAATATCTGGTGCATTTTTTAATAGTGTAGATGTTAATATATTTCTCTACAAACTTGGTCAAAATTAGAGAAGTGGTAGTAGTATGTAAACAACCTACAATCAATCAGTTCCACTAGCTCTAGAAAACTACGGAAAAATAACGAAATCATCACGCGAACTGTTCCAAAAGACCTAAAAACATTTCTTCTTTGAGGAGCAAGAGGTCATTGTTTTTTTTTTCCTTGTGATAACAAGAAAGAAAAAAAAGGAACGAAGCTAACCTGGCAACGCCAACGCCGTGGACGGCGCCGCCGAAGTCCCATTGCCCTGCCCGCGCCCCTGCTCAGCAGGCAGATCCTTCACCGCCCCGTACTCGGCCCTCACCTTGCACCCAGTGCGAATCCTCTTGCTGCCCCCACCCAATCAACGATACCAAGAGAACACGCAGTTAGGATTCCGTCCGCGTTAGGGTTCTGCGGCTGCCACGGAAGAGAACGGAAGGGGGCGAGCTAGGTTTACCTCTCGGCGTCGGGCGCGAAGAGGAGGGAGTGGGCGGGGGCGAAGAGGTCCAGCGAGCGCTTCAGCGACTTCAGGCTCAGCTTCTTCAACGACTGCGGCTCGACGGGCAATCCATCCGCCGCCGCCGTCGACATCGCCGCCGGCTTGCTCAGTCCGCTCCGCTCCCTTCGCACCTCGTCGAGTCGGCGGCTCGCCTTTGTCCCTTCGGACCTACCTGCCAGTCTTTTCACCAGGGCGGCAGGGCGGTTGTCGACGAGGGCGGGCTCGGAACTGGATCAGATTCAGGAGCGCGGTTTGGTCAGCGTGGCCCGGTCCAGGTTTTTACGGCCCATGGATCATAAGCCCAGCGAATAATTTACGTGACTCGGCCCATTAGGCGTCTCTTCTTCCCTACCAGTCCACCAAACCCTCCTCCAGCCCCAGTCCGTCCACGCTCCGTTGGCCTTGCTACGCTACGCCGCCGCCGCCGCCTGCTCCGTCCCCGGCCCTCCAGCAGCGGCGTGTGCTCTCCTCACCACAGGTTAGTCGGCTCTCTCCTGTGCGTTTTCCCACCGTACTTCTCGTTGGATCCGCCTCTGTAGTTTCTGTGTTGGATCTAAGAGGTGAAATGGTGGGTTGTGGTTGGGTTCTGAGGTGCCGCAGTGGGTTGAGATGGAGTGAGATCAGGCCATGGATTTACGGGTTAGTTGTCGGAACACTGGAGGAGGGAGCCTGTTGGTATGTTGTGCTGATTTGTGCTTTGGACAAGTGCTGAGGTTCGCTAGATTAGCTGAGGGCTCCTCCGGTGCCCTAGTACCCTATAATACAACTGTGCAAAGTTTGGTCTGAATGTTATTTCCTCGCAATTCTGTAGTTACCATTATGAGCAGGCTTGCACGCCTTTCCTGTTTTCCCCCATTTCTATTAGTTTTTTTTTTTTGTAGTTTCTGTAGAAAATTTTGGAGATGCTCTCTGTTAGGCTTCCTCCATTTGTTCAACACCCCAAATCAGCTCCTGGTTTGGTCTATTCCTGTAGTCTGCATGTCCCTACAGCAATGTTGAGTTGGCAACTGTTCTTTTGCGGGCGGCATGGTTCATTCTAACACTGCCGCACCAAAGGTTGATTAAACTGGCGTTTGTGGGAATCTCGGTCTCCTCCTAGGTCGATGCTCTAAGCTTCATTGTGCTAAGTTCAAAATTGCTGCTAAGTTAGTGCCTCATTAGTATGCTGTGTCAATTAAGTAATCGAGTGACGAGTAGTAATATCAGGGAAGATTGTTGATTTATTCGTTTGCAGCGGAATGGCTGTTAGATTGATCAGGGATGGATAGCTACACCTTTATAAGCAAGACTATAGAAAGTTTCCTAGTATGACACCGAATAACTGCCCGCTGCCCAGGCAACTGATTTAGTTTGATAGTATAACCATTACTGGTTTCTCATGGACTATTTAGGCTGTGAAGTTTATCTGGAATTGTCAACCCTGTTTTTTATACTATTTGGAACCTTTTTTCTGAAACTTCCACTGCTGCCTCTAAATTGGTTTGCACACTTTTGCACTCCCCTTGTCTGACCATGGGTTTCTCATTGTTGAAAAAATGAAAGGTATGACAGTTAATAGTTCTTTTCTTCTTGTTAACTTGCAGCGGTGAAACCAGTGACCATGGTGATCCCTCCACCAGAAAGGGCAGCAAGAGTTACCCGCTTTCTGAAGCCCTACCTGTTGAGGATGCATTTCTCAAACAAGTATGTATCCGCTCAGGTCATCCATAGCCCAACAGCGACTGTTGCATGTTCTGCAAGCTCGCAGGAAAAGCTCCTGAGACCAGACATGGGGTCGACCCGTGATGTTGCAGCTGCTGCGAAGATTGGAAAGTTGCTCGGTGAGCGCCTTTTGCTCAAGGGAATACCTGCAGTGTCCATCCACATGAAGAGAGAACAGAAGTACCACGGGAAAGTCAAGGCTGTAATAGATTCTGTTAGAGAAGCTGGAGTTAAATTGTTGTGATTGTTATGTTAAAATTATTGATCTCCAGTTAGCATGTGACCTACATTGAGATGTGTTTCTGAAGTTTGCACCAGTGCAAAACGGCGTGAACTTTGCTGTTTTGAAATATGGTGCTAAATGGGATAATTTCTAAGTCAATAAAAGGACTTTGTATTGCTGAATGCCTTAGTTTTGTGTTAAATTGACATGTAATGCTGTCCATCTTAGTCCATAGACTCTTGTCGCTGCTCTCTTTTGGACGATGGTATATCTTGTGATATGTGATTGGAAATTGTGTATTTTTGCGTATACAGTTTCATCGAATCATGCTTGAGGTAATTGCGTGATGTGTTTGCTGTACAACGTAGAATTTGCCATGCTGCTGCTCTAGCTGGTTTTATGATCAGAAAAACGCAGGTCCCGTGGACCCTAACGATAACGAGATACCCCCCGGACAGACCTAAGAAGCCCAAAAAGATCGGCCCATCGCGGCCCACTTACATCTCCCACAGTAGCAGATGACGGTGGACGGTGCCATCACCGCTTGCGCACCGCCGCCCGCCGCACGCCACCGCCGCCGCGCGCAGATTCGCCGGCTGCGACACCCTGTGCCTCTCTCCGTCTCCCGGTGACTTGGCCGCTCGTCTGCACCCGGCTCCTCTCGGAGAGGGGCGAGGAGACCCAGGCTCTTCGACACCGCGGCGGCGGCTCCTCACGGAATCGGGGACGGTGAGAGGTCCTGGGCCCCCCTTCTGATGCTTTTCTCTTTTCTGATTGCGCGCTTCAGTGTCCTGCGATCGAGGCGCGCTGTTGACTAGCCGCTGAGCAGACTAGGCTTGCTTCTGAATGGCTTCAAGCGCCGGGGCTGTAGTTTCTGTGAGATTGTTCTGTGTTTTTTTTTTCTTTTCATCTATCTATGTCGATCTAATCCTTGCCTGCTCTTCAATTGTGGAACTGAGTGTGTTATCCGATTGCAGCTCGAGTTTGCTCTGGGCATCCTCGGTCTAATTTTTCCACAACCCACATCTGAATTTGTAGCTTACAAGACTACAATAGGTCCCGACTCCTGAACGAAGACCAAACCGAGCTGTTTGTCAGTGAAATTCTGGTCATAATTTCGGTTATCATTCTTCCAATACGTCTGTACCGAAATTTCGTTCCCAGCCCTACAAATCTTCAGCGAGTGCGGAACCTGGAAACCAAGCAATGCAACACCCACACCACTCTCCTCCAAAGTACTGCCTTGGCCATCTAGCCAGTGCCACCATCTTCCTGATCATCTTCACCTGAACCTGCCACCGGCCAGGTTGAGTGAACGGAAATACAATGACTTCAAATTTCCAGAACAAGCACTGAGGGTTGTTGGAACAGGAAAAATGCTTTTGCTGTATTTTTTTCCCACTGCAAATCATATCTGCTGATGAAAGCAATTAATTAATACTGTGTTTTTAATCCAAATTATGTCACAGATCAAACTGATCTTGCCACTCTGCCTCCCAGCAGGTTGCATACTCTTTGTATGACCCTGAGACTGGTTTAGGCAGCTTGTACAGGTGGATGATGAATTGCGGTCAAGGCTAACACTGCCCAAAACAGGGGAACACCTTTTTGAAGATAGGTAAATTGCATAATACATGTGCATCTTGTCAGTTCTTTGAACTCAACATAAGCTCCTGTACCTCTCAAATAAGTTCTCTGACACCCCCCCCCCCCCCCTTACATCACCATTCACAGGCACTGGTAACAGATTTTGGTGGTGCGCCTAGAGTTTGCACTGGTACTTTCCTTAAACCATTAACAAATCTTTAGCAATTCAAGCTTAGCTGAATGTCAACTTGCCTCCACATCCAAGGTCCTGGGAAAATTGCTATGTCTCGTCCGGTAAGTACAAAAGAGCAATTATTTTCTATGGTCCACTAGATTTTACTACTCTTACCTTCACTGAGAAAATACAGATGAGCAATTATTTTCTGTGGTCTACAAGATTTTACTACTTATACTTGTACTGAAAATGGAAGGAGCTATATATTTGACAACTGCCGCACCTTTTGTTTTTCCATGTTTTCTGCTTGCCTGGTTGCTGCATCATATTATTCATTTTTTATTCCCAGCTGTTTTTCCATGTTTTCTGCTTGCCTGGTTGCTGCATCATATTATTCATTTTTTATTCCCAGCTGCCGGGAAAAATGAAACTAAGAACTAATATATTCTGATGTGCACTCCCTGTTATATGTCTTGACTCTTGATGGATTACATTGACTTCTAAAGAATAGATACCTTATGATAAATTTGTAAAAAAAATATTTAATATAATTGTGTACACCCTGGTACCTGGGAGAGGTTATCTGATGTAGGTATGCAAGAGTTTATCTTAGGTGTAATGTCTTAGCTTATATAAAGCCTGGTGAGGGAAGTGCAATGTGATTCCCTTGTTGTGCCAGATTAAGAGAGTTATGAGAAATGGAACTCTTAACTAAGTCATGGTCTCATGGAGCAACGGGGTACCAGATTAAGAAAGTTATGAGTACTATTATAACTTTACCCAACTTCCCTGTCTTCTAAAACAAAATAGTCAGGTAGGCAATCATTGTCATAGACAGTTGTACCATGATCTCTATGGAGCATTGATGTCGTAGAAAGCAACGTGCGACTTGAAAGACATGATTGATTGTGGATTTTGCTATCTATCATTTTCCACAGTAATGAAAAATGCTCTTGGCTCAACATAGTCTGTTCAGGTTCTGAACTTCTAATGCCAAGAAACTACAAATATGTTCATTTCTGAAACTGCAATACCACTTTGGTAGATTCTGTAGCCTTCTATCATCAACTTAGTATGTCATCTACAGCAATCACAGGATGTATTCTCCTAATTATGTATTTAGGCAAGGAAAACAAGCCTAAAAGAACTAAAGCACAAGGATTGCAATGTGAGAACAAAAATAAATACTCACATTACTTTGAGAACCTGCTGCTGAGACAGCATAGCCTCGCCATGTTGCAATAAACTTCCTTGCAAGTTGATTCACAGCAGAATCATTTTCACCTATCTCATACACCACAAATTGGAATAATTTATTAGCACTCTCTTATTTAGTGAAACCAGTTCTAATTGAATCTTGAGAAACTTACAAATTCCTAAAGGAGTACACCTGTAATCCTGTTGCAATTTTTATCTTCATTATCAACGTCCATCATTGCTGGGTTGAATTTGACCATGCAATGCTGACGCACCAAGGATCCATTTTTAATTGCTTGCAGGGTGAGCACATAGGCGTCTCTTCCAAATGATAACTCCACCCCTTGTCATATAATACACTATTAATATCTTATCTCATCGCATCTTTGCATTTCTTGAGGTTTGAACGTTGAAGGTGCACATGTCGGTCTATGCTGCTTTGTTTGCACTGTGATTACTATGATATATTTTAATCCAATGCTGAGATTTAGTTTACAGTCTTGTTTATGCTTTCTTGTTTGGCAGCTTGATTTTGCTGTACTTAAATACAAAAATCAAAGGCTTGCGGAACAACTGGAAGTCCACAAGTTTGAGTACCGTACTCTCGAGGGTAGATTCAATGATTTAAAAGAGAAGCAGAGGACACATAATGAGACACTTGTCCTAGTCAAAAGTCATTGGGAGCGAGTAAGTTATTCTAACCTGCATACTGCCATAACTATGTATTATAGGCTCTCTTCTGAAATTCCCTTATCTGAACAGCTTCTAGCAGATCTTGATTTGGTTTCTGTTTGCAAAAATGAATCTTTGCACTCGAGCTGTGGTACAGGGCAGAACAATGTACAAAAGGGTATGCAGCTGTACTTTATGCATTATGAATATTTCGGAACTCTTGTATTGTTCTAGAATCATACATGGATGAGCAAAGAATTATATGATTTTATTGGCTTATATAGGGCCTGTTTGGGACTGCCTCACTCCACTCCAAAAACTCCACGGTGGAGCAGCTCCACCAATTTCTAGAGCACCCTTTACCTGCTCCACCAAATCCACCAAAATTAAGGCCCTGTTTGGTATGGCTCCAACTCCGGGTGGAGCTGCTCCACTCCAGAACTCCACATGGAACCAGCTCCGCTCCAAAACTCCAGAACTAAAATGGGGTGTTTGGCTAGATGGGTGCTCTCGGCTCCAAAAAAGATCAATTTCAATGTGGATTGCCATTGTTGCCCCCCAATTAAGGCCCCACTTGTCATCCTCTCAATCCCATCTTCTTCTTCCCCTGGATAGTTTTTCCAATCGGGGCGGCGGGGCTGGGCGGCGACGGGCGGCGGGGTGGGCGGCCACGGGGGTGGCGGGGCCGCTTGGGCGGCGACGGGCGCGGCGACGGGCGGGGCGACGGGCGACGGGCGGCGGGCGGGGCGACGGGCGGCGACGGCAACGGGCGCTGGACGGGGAACAAGTAGAATAGAACGAAACGTTTTTTTCCATAACCAGTGGCATTGGTGGGTAACTATCCACCAACTCCACGAGGAGGTTCAAAAGAGAGGTTTCTGAAGCAGCAAAAGAGGTGCTCCAAAACTCCACCTCCATTTGCACTACAGCTCCATGGAGTTCTCCATGGAGTTTTGGAGTTGGGGTGTTTGGCTGAATTTTTTGATGGAGTTGCTGGAGTTTAGGAGTGGAGCCGTGCCAAACAGGGCCTAACTAGGGGAAGCCTCCAGCTCCTTGGAGTTGAGTTGGTTGTTCCAGAGTTTCATCGAGTTGGGGTGTTTGGGATGGAGTCAATTCGATGGAGCTGAAAAATGTGGAGTGGAGCAGTCCCAAGCAGGGCTAAACTTTCTACTAAAGAGCAGTGAACTAGCAATATTGTGAAAATTTATTATTTGAGGTGTTTGTTTCATTGCTCTTTTGAAAGGAATTTTGTAACAAATGGTTTACATGCTTGTCTGCAGAACTACCTGTTATCAGTTGATGATTATTAAAAAATAAATTATTTATTCGAATAGCAGGCTAACTAGATGGCCCTTGCGATTTTATGCTGTCTGCTTTAGATGTTTCTTATTTTGTCCTTCATATACATGGAAATCTTATTTATCGGATGGAATATGCTTGCCCCCCTAGAAAGGGACTTTTTAAATAGACTTTTGGAGGCTGGTGCCACTGAAAGTTCAGGTTGTTCTCCCAGTTACCATCTGGGAAATGGTGTCGCTCCGGAGCAATCATCAACAGTTAATGTTCTGCAGAAGGCCTTCCTTCCATCAAGTGATCTGTGGCATGTGAATAATGACTTAGTTTATGTTGCTCTAACTAAGTTGCCAGAAAATGGTTCGTTCTGCACCATATTTTTTGTTGTAGAATAGCTTTCACATGTCACTTATGTTATACTAAGATGTCCTCAATTTACTCATGTAATGTAGAACACAGCAGGCAACTGCACAGTGCTACCAGTAACATATTTTCCAAGCTTCATAAGGTGATACATGCAATAGATAATCTTCACTTGGAACACAGGCAGCTGGCAGGGAACTATCAGAAGCAAAGAGATTCGAGTGCCTGGAACAGAGCTGAACAGAAACGGCTGAAAGGTATTTTGTCTTTGTTTTGTGGATGATTATCTTTCGAGGGGGTTTCAATTTCAAGTAGTATTGGTGTCATTAACTGAAAGTTCTGTTGTGTACCTTGAACCATCAAACAAGTTAATACTAATCTCAGTCAAAATCACTGAAAGTCTTGTGGCACTAATATGTTGTGAAATTTGCAGTGGCACTGCCACCAGCTGACACACTGATACTAAATTTTGGTTCACTATCTGTACTAGCTATTGTGTAATGGTAAAACTAACTCAGACATTTTATGTACTTTCCAAGAGGAGTTGACCAGTGCTGTTGCCAAGTTGGAAGAAAGCAAACACAAACTGGCAGCACTGAAAGCACAGGGAGACAATAAGCATGGGACTCCGGTCCTTGTTCCTAAACTGGGAAACAAAGATGTGTCCGCAGAGAAGGTGAGAGATAAACAAAGAGAACTGCAAGATCTTGAAGCTACCCACAAGGAGTTAATGGTAATAGCAAGTTCTTATTTTAAAGTTCCAAACTATTGTCTAGACTTGTACTTTAAGCTTGGGACACGCTAATATGAGCAGGAATTAATTTCAAAGCGTCTGGAGGAAATTAGGAGACTGCACATGGAGAGGATTGAAATTTTGAACAAGTTAGCGACTTTTCAGGTTTGTTGAACCAAATATATCTGATCAGGCACAGAACGCACAATTGCATTATAGTTTTTGGATTCCCATACCTAATTTTTATTGTGCGGTTGAAGGTTAGACCTTGTAATGACAAACCCTATATGACCTGTTTCTTTTGTTGCTCCCAGGATATACTGACAGGTTTCAGAAACATCCGTTCTTCCAAAGCTTTTGAACTTGTTAATGACCAACTTCAGAAGTCACAAGCAGAATTGGATGATCACCAAACATTGTTAAAGAAATTACAGGTGGTTACTGGTCAGTGAATTCATATGTCTGTCTAGCAGATGCGTTTCCCTAAAAGATCTTGTCTTTGGTTAACTTCTAATTGCCATGTTTCTCAGGTTGATACGGATAGCTTTGTTTGGCAAGAAAGACAATTTAATCAAAAAGTTGATCTGGCTGAAATCCCTCAGAAGGTTTCTGCATACTGTGTGTCTAGAATTGCTGACCTTGAAAAGGATGTTCTGAAACTATGTAATGAAAAGAATATGCTGGTGCTGAAACTTGAAGAGGCTTCAAGAGAACCTGGTGCTGTAATTACAACACAGCATGCTTGAACTACTTTTCCATCTGGTCATTGTTTAAAGTAGGAAGTAATAAATTCTTTTGCAACTGTCAGGTCGGAACCAAGTTATCTCAGAATTTAAAGCTCTGGTGTCATCACTACCAAGGGAAATGGGTGCCGTGCAAAGTGAACTGTCCAAACACAAGGATGCTTCCTTACAGTTGCATTCTTTGCGAGCAGAAGTTTCTTCACTTTCTAGCATCCTAACCAGGAAGGTAAATTTCATTTGTTAGTTTACACAATCAGTGTGCAAGTGTTGTGGCATTGGTTTGCCGATGCGTCAATTCTGTATATTTTTTGTAGGAACAAGAAATTGAACAAACATCATGCAGATCTGCCCATGCTGGATCTGATATAAGCCAACTTCAATCTCTTGTAAGTGTTTTTTTTTTTGTTGATCTGATTTGTAACTTCAGAACCTTTTAATATTTTCTGTACCGATTTAAGAAGGTGCAATGGTTTATTAAGGCAATGTTGTTTATTAACATGTTTACATATTATAGGTCCTTGATCTGAAGGAAAACATAAAGGAGCTTAAGCTGTTTGTGGAATTGTATAAGCATGAGTCCACTGATTCCAGGTAGGTTCATCTTATTTCAAAATCATCATTTATGTAACTTCTATATGAGTGATATTTATTGAATAGGGTACTTCTTTTCAGTTCTTTTTTATGAAAAATGTTGAGTTAGTGTTATTCTTGCAAGTTAATTGTTTATGGCATATTATCTCTTGTAGCTTGTTTCCAAGTCTCGTTGGCCGATGTCTGTTATGTTAGCTACTGTAATATGTTTTTTTCATGAAAATAAATAATCCACTCCTGTTTTTAGTGATGGAATCATCTATTGACCATTTGAACATTGTCTAGTGTCCTGTTCATTTATTTCATGGATACGAATTTCTTCTATCTTCACATATGTTTTTACTCTTTTGTGGCAGACAGCTGATAGAATACAGAGATAGGGAACTCTCTGAATGGGCTCGAGTCCACGTACTCAAATATTCTCTTAATGAAAGTAAATTAGAGCAGCGTGTAATTGCAGCCAATGAAGCCGAAGCAATGTCTCAGCAGAGACTAGCAACTTCTGAAGCTAAGATTGCTGAATTAGGGCAGAAGCTGGAAACTTCTAGGAGGTATTTTATTCATTCATTGTTCACTCTTCCTGGTATTTAGAAATGCAATCAAAAAGACAATTTATTTCTATTTTTTTATAATGGGGGCTCAGGACTGTTGAAATAGTACGGAAGGCATATTTTCTTTTATAAACTTTTCAAGTAAAGTGATATGTGCTGCATTTCTATGGCTCAGAGATCTAGTGAGACTATCTCATATACTGAAGTCTAAATATGAAGAATGCGAAGCATATGTGGTGGAGATTGAGGTGTGGACACCTTTCCATTCCGGGTATGATTATCAATATTATATTTTCAGGTCTCAATTTTTTTTATTACAGAGCATAGGCAATGCATATGAGGACATAATGTCACAAAATCAACAATTGCTACAGCAGATTATTGAAAGAGATGATCATAATACCAAGGTGATAGTTCAAAGAACTAATTTAAGCAATTACATTCATGTGTTATACTCTCAGCGTTATTGTTTATGACTCTTGTATTATTTTACTTGAACGCTTAACTCCTTAAGAAGAGGTTCTATTTTCTCAGTCATGAATTCAGTCTGTGCAACTCATTTTCTTCAGTATTACTCTGATTTGTGCATTCATTTTGCCTTTTCTGCATCGCCGCCTAAAATTTATGAAAACAATTTAGAAGATGATTTAGAGGAATTGGTTCATCTAGTGGAAGAATAAGTAGAGGATGTGGAGGATAAGGGACCACCATGGCTAGGGAGAACCATCAGGTGGGGTAGGTCACTGGAGATGGATGGTCACTGGCGAGTTCAGCAGAAAAAAGGGAGCAGTTTCTCTGGAGAGGGTGGCGTGTTTGGTTGAGCAAAGAGGTATGGGTTGCCTCTGGTCCCTAGGTTTGAGTAATGCTCGTGCAAGTTCAGGGCTGTTGTCTGATTAATTAGCATCATGCTGGGCCATGTCTGTTAGTGGTCGGTCCATATTGTATTACCCCCATCCCCCCAATTCCACCCCTTGGTTTCCCAAATGTGTCGTGCCCCTATATGGTATGATTATCATGAAATGTCACCTTGATGGCAGCTTGGCCTCTTGCCAGCAATGCTTGTTCGTAGCTTTTTGGAGTTCGATTTAGCTGCTAATTCAGGGATGGGATTGAGATTTTCTGCTGTTTGTAACAGGGATTATGTTGTGGGCTTGTGGATAATCAGTGGTTATAGTTGGTGCCTAAAATGAATAAATAAAATGAAATGTGTTGCATGGAAGCCATTGGCAGGAGCACTGACAGATCATTAAGAAGAGGTGAGAACCTGCTTCGAGCAGGGCAATAAATAAAAATTGTTATGTATTAAAATAAATATATATTAGAAGAGTAATAGAAATCCAAAGCTGGCAGTATCTCAGGTTTTCCTTACTCTGATAGCAGGTCAATGCAGTACCAAGTCCCACAGTCTTTTTCTTTCTTCTTTCTTTTTGAGAGGAAGTCCCTGCAGTACCTCAGGTTTTCCTTACTCTGACTGTAGGGACTTCCTCTCAATAAAAAAGACTGTAGGGACCTGGTACTGCATTGACCTGCTGTTAATTTAAACCAAATTAGGAAAGCAATAACCAATACATGAGGCTTTAAACCCTGGCAAATAATCTCCAACGGCTATGGAAACAATGGTGGTTTCCTGGATTTGTATTACTTGCTGACGATGGAGATAGGTTCTGGGCCAAAGGAATTTGGCAACCTGCGAAGTTGAATAATGTAGAGTTCCTAAAGAAAGGGGCATTACTGGGATTCACCTGGAAATTGTGGTTACCATGATTTTGATTCAGCAGATTGTAACACAGGAGCTAAGCATTGTGAGCAATAGTCCTGGGCTCTCTGTTCTAGTTCTTTTCATTGAATGTGCTGGAGATATGCGTGCCATTGTTTGAAGTAGGAATAATGCCAAGATCTTCTACTTCCCTTTGCTTTCTCTTATTTTCCTTATCGGTGACTTGTGCTGGTTCTTTTGGACTTAGATTAGTGGGTTACCAAGGTCCCTAAAAAACTAATATGCATTATCACTTAAGTTTTTCTCAATTAATCTGTTTAAGATGTCTTAGCATATAACCGTCATGAGATGATAAGGCATCATAGTTGAGTTAATGTTTTTGTGATCTTAATCTCAGTGTGATCTTTCTGGTAGCGAAACTTGGCTACTTATGATGTATTGATTGTTAACTGAGAAGTTGAGAAAATTGTATTGAGCATTTCAACAAATTTGACGATTAGACCTAGGTTCTTTTGAATTTATTATGATGAGAACTATCTCCATTTATGAAGTTGTAAGAAGCATACCCTTTTTTGGATAAGTAATACCTTAGTACTGAATTGCTACTGCAGCTTTTCATGGAGGGTGTTAAGAAAAAGCATACCATTTTTTGGATAAGTAATACCTTAGTACTGAATTGCTACTGCAGCTTTTCATGGAGGGTGTTAAAGCAAAAGCATACCATTTTTTGGATAAGTAATACCTTAGTACTGAATTGCTACTGCAGCTTTTCATGGAGGGTGTTAAAGCAAAACAGTCCCATGATGCTTTGCATTTGGAAGTGAGCTCCTTGAAACGAAATTTGCAGCATGCAAGCATGTTGATGGATCTGTACAACAAGAAAATTGTCCGCCTAGAAGACCAGGTTGGTAGCGCATTCATACTGAAGCTATACCATTCTGGCATAGAGCTGAATATTTTTCCTTATCAATTTCCAGCTAAGGGGTTGGTCAGAGCGGGTGAGGAGACTGTCAGAGGATGGAATGCAGCAATCTATATCATTGGGAAATTCTCAAAGAAAGCTGGCTGGTTTGCATGGAGAAGCTCCAAAGCTCATGCAGTCAATGGATGAACTACAAGCAAAGGTTGGGAGCAATCGACTGGAAGTTGCTGAGCTGCTTACAGAACTAGAGAAGGAGAGGTGGTTTATACAAACATTTCCTTTTCTGTAAGGCATTAGTTTTTTAATATTTAGTCTAACAAGATCAGTCTTGTTCCAGGTTCAGTAAGAAGAGAATAGAGGATGACTTGGATCTAATGTCAAGTAAAGCCAATTCTCTAAGAGAGAAGAAAGATAATTCAGCAGTCCTGCAAAAGCTTCATCATGAAGTCAAGGAATATAGGGGAATATTAAAATGCGGTGTCTGTCATGAAAGGCAGAAAGAGGTTAGTACTATCTTTAGTTGTGACATACTCCAACAGCGGAATGAACATTTGAATGACATAATTTTTATGATTGTAGATTGTGATTGCCAAGTGCTACCATCTCTTCTGCAATCAGTGTATACAGAAGTCACTTGGCAGCCGTCAGAAGCGGTGTCCATCCTGTGGACTTAGCTTTGGTGTTAACGACGTGAAACCTATCTATATATGAAACAGAACGTTGAAGTTTGTGTGGCACGCATCTAGGTCAACTGCTTTTGGTGCTTATTAATTTCAGATATATGGTAGAGGACCATGGTGGTTTAGTTGGTGATGGAACATAAGCTTTTGTAGCTTGTACAACAGAACGTGTAAGATATACTAGATGTGATTACTGGTGCATGCAGGCATGTATAATGCCGGTGTTGCTTCATGCACCTTTTGTAAAGTCTGTTTGCCCTGCCCAAGCTGGTAGACAGAATAGCCTGACCACATCATCTATTCAGTTCTTTCAAGGGGGTAGAAAGATCCAGCACAAATCAAAATATAGAGCTATCAGTATTGAAACTACTCCCACTATCTAAAAAAAACTTTATATATACTCCCACCGTCCCATAAGTGCATTTTTAGAGTTCAAGATTTGTCCCAAAATAAGTGTACATTTAGGAATGGGATCTTTTTTCTACTTTCTCTTCTCCCAAAGTGCAATGATTACATCTTTTACAGGGGTATATATGTAATTTCTCACTAATATTGATCTTTTCGTCCAAACTCTAGAAGTGCAATTATTTTGGGATGAAGGGAGTGGGTAAAAATTATTCCACTCACTTTAACAATGTAAAATATATATATTATAAAATTATTTATCATGGTGACTGACGGCGGACCCGACGGTGCAACCGTCGTCTCGCCCCGCTGCCGCCCACTACTATCCTCCGGAACCTTCTACATCTATCGAAAATAGAAATTGTCGATCGTCGCCGCCTTGACAACCTGAACACATAACCCCACTGGTGATATCCACCTCTGGCGATGCGATGGTGCTATCGCCGCCCATCCATCCACCGAGCTCCACCGCCACCTTCGTCGGAAAAAGCCTCGCTGGATGTTCCCGCCACCATACGTTTCAAAAAAAAATGTTCCCACCACCACCTCCAGCGCTCCTCGTCACGCTACTCGCCAGCCGTTACGCTCGTCGCAAATGGAATCGTTGGGCGCAGCTACCACGGGGATCCTATCTATATTGTGGAAGATAGATAGAGGTTGAAACTTCCAGCCCACCCTGACCCGTTATAGCTCATTGCAGCGCAGTCCACCAAACACTATTTAACAACAAAAATGATGGATGCAAAAATGTTGTCAACACTTAAAAAAAGCCGGAACATTTTTTCGAAAAGAGTTGAGCCAAACATTTCTAAAGTTGAATCCAACATTTTTCGAAAAAAAGTTACACCAATATTTTTTAATAAAAGTTGACCAACATTTTTTTCAATCTTCTTCTTCGGCTCTAGCAGCAGGTGGCAAAGAGGCCAGCAAGGGCGGCGACGTGGAGAGGCGCGGCGGGGAGTGCCCAGGGGAGGCGAGGCGGAGAGCATGCCGACGCCGGGGAGACGTAGTGTCGCCGGCCGCGGGGAGGCGTGTTGAGGTGCCAGTGGTGGCGTGGGGAGGCACACTGGCATGGGGGGAGGCATCAGGGGGTGGCTCGAGGAGGCATGCTGGCGTGGGGGAAGGTATGCCGGGGGGCATCGGCAGCGGTGCAGGCCCCACAGTGGGCGGCGGTGTGACAGGGGAGGGGGTGAGGCTAGGATTTGAGTGTGGGGATTCAACGGATATGGGTGTTTGCACGAATCTCAAATATCGGGAAGTTCAACCTCTTCCTACCTTCCGGAAGATGGATAGGATTCCCGCCACCACCCTCCGTGACCTATAGTTGAAAATTGCTATGTATCTATCAGGCCGTAACGGCCAAACCGGCCACATTGAAACGTGGCCCAACTTAATTACGGTGATTCATTTGGTCTTAAGTCGGTTCGGCCCACCTAGACCCGGCGGCGGCGCTCCGGTGAACAATTTCTCGACGCGTCTTCCGAATCCCTGTTTCCTTGCTCGCTCTCTGCGCGCCGGCAACCTCCAGTCTCCGTACGGCAGCTGCAAGCTTCTCCCTCCTCTGAACTTGGTGGGGGAGGGCGAAGCGGGGGAAGGCCCCCTCCAAGTTGGTGAGGATGTCGGGGTTCGGCGATGGGTACGTGGGGATGGCGCAGGACGCCGTGAAGATCCGTCAGCTGGAGAAGCAGCGCGAGGCGGAGCGCCGCAAGATCGAAAAGCTCAAGAACAAGTCCTCGGATGGCCAGCCTGGCCTCCTCCAGTTCGGCTCCAGCACCTCCGAGGTAATCACCGTCATGGCGCGTCTCACTGTAATATTCCAAAAAAATTAATATTTGCTTGTATGAAATTGCAAAAATTTAAAACTTTTTGTATGTATTGTGTGCTTGTTTGAAAATGATAGTCAATTCCCTTCTTATCCCTACATTCCATTTCAAGGAGAATTAACTCACATGCAACAAGTGACAAACTACATTCATATTTGGGAAACACAAGGTAATAGATCAAAACTTCTACTGCATATTTGCAAATTACATCCTATTTACGTGTCATTTTGACATCATGATTACCTCCAAAGTGTTTTTCTCGACAATTGTCAGATTATATGTCCTACTATTATGAGATTGACACCATTTTAATGATTGTGTTCGAAATACTAGCTATCATATAAGGTCCAAACTATGTAAATCAATTCTAGACTTGACTTTACTGAGTTTTGCATCCCTATAACAGCCATGATGATTTTAAATTAAAATCTTCGGTTAACATATGTTGACCGGTTGTGGATTACTTAAACTCGCATTTTATGATTACAACTATCCAACATGAACCATGTTCGTTAACGTTCAACATTGTTCAGCTTCCCGTGGGCTGGAGTATGGGGTGGCATCCTCTACTAAAGGAGAGCAACCGTCGTTCAAATCAACTGCAAATTGTTATGCGTCATAAGATATCATATCCATCAGGATCTCATATTTTTTAAGTATCTAATGGAGGCCGAGTGTTTTACAGAAACTTCTCTAGAAGTATCTAATGGATCTCATATTGCAAATGGCATAAGACATTTATTTTTGCCGAAATCTTTCCTAAATAGACACAATAGTCTCTAGAACTTCATGTCCATCAAAAAGTACAACAACATTGTCCATGCCATCTGCTCAAAGTTGTGCTTTAGCAAAAAGAAGCTAGGTAAGAGGACAAGATGGTTGATCAATGATGCCTTTTCCCTCTAACTGTTGAGTACTTTATCTATTAATATGCTCTACCTCAACTTCACTGGTAACTCCTAATTATATCTGGTTTTCTAATAAAGTCGGGAAAAAGACCTGTTTTCTAAAAAAAATATGGTTCTCTATGTTGTTGGTGTTATTGCGTTCTGTAAACAAATCCTCCACTAGTGGAAAAGTGATCATTAGTCCCAGTTGGATAGCCTCATATATCTCGAATATCCAATCGGGACTAATGTTTCGAGACTAAAGATCCCAATCTTTTATCCCGGGTTAGTCACCCGGGACTAAAGACACCCTTTAATCCCGGTTGGTAGGGCCACCATGCATGCCAATGCACGTGGCCCTTTTGTATTCCTTTTGTATCGGTTGGTATTACCAACTGGAAGTAAAGTCCTTTCTTCTTTTTACCCTGATTTCTTTTCCATATTACGCTAATTGCTGCTTCACCTATATATATACCTATATGTATACATTCTTAGCGTATACTGCTTACACGTATACGCTCGTATTGTATATGCATGTCGTATATATATTTCATGATAGTGTATGCATAATATTAATTATAACTACTATACACACACAATTCTTATTATATTATACATATCAAACTAGTATTTATACAATAATTTGTCCTCTTCATTCTTATAATCCTCCCGTCATGGTGTTGCTAGGTTAGGCTATTGAATGTCCATCATAATAAAATTCTCCTTTAGGTATCACCTCGTCCACCAGGAATCCTAGGAGAGCTTCTTGGATTGCCAAAAGTTTCTCCTTCTCCAAGAGTTATTCTCTAATTTTCCTTGGACTTGAAACCTCCGAGTTCCCCGGATTGGTGAGACCTTAAGATAGACAAAATCCCCTTCATTGAAGCTTAATTCTCGTCTCCTCTTGTCCGAGTAGCTCTTCTGACTGGACTGAGCTGCCTTCAGCTTCTCTCTGATTTCAGCTACACTGCCTTTGGCCTCTTTTATAAAGGCGGGTCCGACTAGGGTGCGTTCTACGTTCTCCCACTTCCGACCACATTAAAGGGTCCTGCACTTTCTCCCGTAGAGAGCCTCAAATGGCGACATGCCTAAACTGGCCTGATAGCTGTTGTTATATGAGAATTCTGCATAGGGTAAACTCTGCTCCCAGTCCTTGCCATAAGTAAGGACACAAGCTCTCAACATATCTTCCATAATTTGATTTACCCTTTCTGTTTGGCCATCAGTCTGTGGGTGATAAGCCAAACTAATATCCAGTTTGGTGCCCATGACTTTATGCAGGCTCCTCCAGAATCTAGAGGTGAATTGGGTGCCTCTATCCAAAACAATTTTGCTAGGCACACCATTCAGCTTCACTATGTTGTCCACATAGAGCTAGGCCAACTTTTCTCCACCATAATTGGTCCGTACAGGTAGGTAGTGAGCGACCTTAGTGAGTCGGTCCACTATTACCCATATGAAGTCATTCCCTTTCCGAGTCTTGGGCAAACCAACTACAAAATCCATACCAATCTCATCCCACTTCCAAACTAGGATGGGTAAAGGTTGTAATAACCCTGCTGGCTTCTGATGCTCGGCCTTGATTCTTTGACAGGTATCACAATGGGCAACGAACTGAGCAATGTCCGCCTTTATCCCATTCCACCAGTATTTTTGCCTTAAGTCCATATACATCTTGGTGGCTCCTGGGTGGATGGACTAGGCCAAATTATGTGCTTTATTCATGATGATTTGCCGAAAATCTCCTTCCTTGGGTATGCAAATTCTATCCTTGTACCGTAAGGTTCCTTTATCGTCGACTCTGAAATATGGCGCTTTATTCTCTCCAGTGTGCTTACGGAGTTTCATTAAACCTTGATCCGAACCTTGAGCTTTTCTGATTTTATCCTCCAAGGTAGGCTGAACACTTAGCTTACGACGGGGATTATGGGGGACCATGTGCACATTTAATCGTGCCATTTCTTCTTGTAGATGAGCATTTTTGGGTCCAAGCT
The DNA here is from genome assembly GCF_000263155.2 of Setaria italica. Lineage (NCBI taxonomy): Eukaryota > Viridiplantae > Streptophyta > Magnoliopsida > Poales > Poaceae > Setaria > Setaria italica. The sequence continues at coordinate 15,593,924 of NC_028458.1, read as the reverse complement.
GCCCATAAGATTTTCTGCTTAAGGCATCAGCTACCACATTAGCTTTGCCGGGATGGTAATGGATTTCCATATTATAATCCTTAACTAATTCGAACCACCTCCTCTGCCTTAAATTCAGATATGGTTGTGTGAAGATATACTTTAAACTCTTATGGTCGGTGTAGATCTCACACTTATTTCCAATTAAATAATGTCTCCAAATTTTGAGGGCATGCACTACGGCTGTAAACTCCAGATCATGGGTTGGGTAATTCTGCTCATGGGGCTTGAGCTGGCAGGAGGCATATGCCACCACCTTTCCATCTTGCATAAGGACACACCATAATCCTTGTTGGAATGCATCACAATAGATGACGAAGTCCCGCTGAATATCCAGCAAGGTTAATACTGGGGCGGTCGTCAATCTTTTCTTCAACTCTTGGAAACTCCTTTCACAAGACTCTGTCCACGTGAATTTCTTATCCTTTCTAAGCAGTTCTGTCATGGGCCGGGCTATCTTAGAAAATCCCTCAATAAACCTCCGATAATACCCAGCTAACCCAAGAAAGCTTATGATTTTGCTCACATTAGTGGGTTGCTGCCAGTTGGAGACCGCTTCAACTTTCTTAGGGTCAACCGCTAATCCTTCAATGGTCAGAATATGGCCAAGGAAAGCCACTTTCTCAAGCTAAAATTCACATTTGCTGAACTTGGCATAGAGTTTGTGCGCTCTCAACTTTTCTAGCACTACCCGTAGATGCTGTTCATGCTCCTGGATACTTTTGGAGTAGATAAGTATGTCGTCAATAAAGACTACGATAAACTTATCTAACTCGTCCATAAACACCTTGTTCATGAGATTCATGAAATATGCAGGTGCATTGGTCAGTCTAAAGGACATCACAGTGAACTCAAATTGTCCATAGCAGGTGACAAAGGCTGTCTTCGGGATGTTACTCTCCTTAACCTTAAGCTGGTGATAACCAGACCTCAGGTCAATCTTGGAGAAATACCTAGCTCCCTTCAGCTGATCAAAGAGATCATCTATCCTGGCGAGAGGGTATTTATTCTTGATGGTGACCTCAGGATGGAGTAGACTACGGTGGCGGTGCAGCAGCGAGAAGAGGCAAAAATCCTAGCTCGATTAGATGTGTTTTCGGTAGAGGCCGATAGGTCGTATATATAGGAGAGCGTACGATCTCATGTTGCGATCGTGATCTAAACCGATTAGGCTTCCATATATCTCGCTGACTTAAAGGCCAAGTAACAAAAAAAGCAAAAGGAAACCGCGCCACCGCAAGGTAGGAGGTTGGATTTCGGTGGACCATTCAGGCAGGTGTTGCGCGCCTACGCCCCTTCACCCCCTGCCCCGCCCCTTCAAGTTCGTCCATTGACCAATTTAGTACCTCAACTTTCATTTTTGATCAAACTCATCTTTATGTTGATGTGGTGCTCTATATTAGCATGAGACTGATGTGTATGAACGCATGCTTTAAAATTGATATTGACATGTACTCACGTACTTGTGGTATGGTATACATGCTCCACATATGTATTTATACCCTCTCGATAAACACATATATGCTCATATTTATTTTGGATCATACTGTTAATGTACTTGCTCAAAACCAAAAGACTTTTCACATTAGTTCCATGTAATATGGAGTCCCGTATCAGCACAAAGGACGAGTTTGATCAAAAACAAAAATTGAGGGACTAGATTGATCAATATGAAAGTTGAGGGACGAACTTGACCCTTGGTGCAAAGTTCAAGGACCAAAATACCTATTTTGCCATAATAAAATTCCATCCGCGATGCTTCTCTCCGTATAAGAAGCTACAAACACTATTGTATCTGCCACATAACTGCCCTCGAAACTTTGTTCTTGCCCATACTTGTGTGCACCAATTTGAGATTCTTGTTGACGTGCTATACTAACCAGGGTGATCATTTATCCCTATAAGAAAAACAATCTGCTTTGGTTAAATAAACCTTTTTGTTTTGGACTATATATTTGGAGTTGCAAATTCGTAAGGTTAAATTAGCCACGGGAAAATAGATTGTTTTATGTGTCCGCGTGTAACCAAGCCACTGCTCTTTTCCGTGCGTGCCATCTTCATATTTGCAGGTTACATGAACACACGCGTTCCATCCAAAGGAGCGAAGGGAGAAGAAGAAACGAGGATCTAGACCATCCATTACAAATAAAAGGCAACCAGGCCTGCATCGCCCCGCTCGGGCGACTCAGGCGGTGGCAGCACCACCAGCCTCCGCCGCCCCCTCCCTCCCCCCTCACCTGCCGCCGCCGGAGGGGCCTGCCGGATGTTCGCACGAGCCCCTAGGATGGTGGTGGCGGGGCATTTTCGCCGGCGAGCATCGCTCCCAGGTGGGGGAGCGGTGTGGACCAGCCCCACCGGCCAGGGTGACGGTGGTGGTGGATCCGGGGTCTTAGGGACTGGATCCGCCCCCCCCCGGCTGCCGGATCCGTTCGCTGGCTGGCTCATCGACGGCGCCGGTAGGCCGGCGACCGCCTGCATAGACTCACCGGCGAGGGCGCGTGGTTCGTGGAGGCCGTTGTTGGCTGCAGCCTGGAGGACGTCCTGAGGCGATGGGGAAGCCGGTCTGCTCGACGAGCCGCACGGCTAGGGCATTAAAGCAGCACGGCGCCTGGTGCGCGCCGGGCAAGGCAAGGATGCGACAGAGTGCCGCCGCCAGGGGCTCCCTCTGGCGAATGCCGTGGATGGACTCCTCGGTGGTGAAGTAGGGGCTGCGCGCGGCCATCCTCACGCACCGATGCGGCTGGCCTGCCCCTCACGCTAGGTGCCGGCAGTGCCCTACCCGATGCCTTGTGCGGATAGGTGCTGCCAGCGGTGGGAGAGCGGCGCCCCCGGCCTGGCAGCCGCCCAGGTGAACAGGAAGGAGGGCGTGAGGCTCGGGAAGTGGCGCCTGTGGCTGCGTGCGGGTCGGCGCTGGGATAGCTGGTGGTGGGAGCGGAGGCAAGGTGGCTGACACCACCTCAGCGTGAACCTTTTCTTCTCCTCATCAGCGATGCAGGTCTGCAGGTTTGCAGCGCCGCCGTGGCGATAGGGCCAGAGGGTGCAGGGTACACTCAAGGCATCATGGTGGTGATACGTGATGCGCCGGGCCATCCTTCTAGCGCAGACGTCACGGAGGCAACGGGGAGCGAGAAGCTGCCGCAAGCGATACCGGTCGGCAAGTCGTGAGACGCCGGGAGGCGCGCCGCCGCTGGGAGGAGCGCGCAGCCGAGAGAAGTGCGGCCGGGAGAACGCGCGGTGGTGGGGAGGAGTGCAGCGGCCGGGAGAAGCACAGCAAACGGCCATACGGCGTCAGCAGGAAGGTGCAGGCGGTGGAGGGAGCTGCGCATGGGCAACGATGGAGGGCGGCGACAGAAACGGATGTGGAGGTACGGTGGCATGGCGAGTGGAGGCGCGGCGTCGGCATCGCCTCGGCTGGGTTGCTGTAGCAGTGGTCCGGGAGTGCTGAACCATGTACGTGCAGCGAGGGGTTGTATTGCTCCGGGCGAAAACCCTCCCCAGCCTTCGTGCTGGTGGACATGACGACGGCGTCCTAGGATGTCGTCTTCCCCGTTGGGGGCGTCATGTTGGAACTACGACCCTGCTGCATGGGTTCTCTGTGTGAAAATCCTATCTAGATCCTAGACGAGCGATGGCGGCGCTATTGGTGTCGTGCCCTCCTTGAAGGCGTCGTCTCTAGAGACCCAACTTGGTTCATGGCATTGCTGAACTATTATCATGGGAGGTCATAGCTGAGGGCGGCAACTTCGTTGCGTGGTGAGCTGAATGGGTGTTGCCGAGCCCATGTGCAGGTGTTCGAAGTTATGGTGGCGACCAGGCATTATCGCATGGTTGTCGAATTTGGCTGCTTGCAGCGAACCATGGCAGCTAACGTTGCTTAGCAGCGATAAGTGCGGTGTGGGACTGCATCAGAGGACGGCGCTTGCGGCAATGGCAGCGTGGGATGACTAGGCTTGCAGCGGACCACGGCAGGTTGCTTAGCTTAGCTGGGCTATCCGATGCAGTTCATCGTCGGAAGACGGCGCAAGTGACTTCTCTGGCTTGCTGACACAGCGGAGAAGGCTATGTACGCGGGTGAAGCAACGAGGCAAGGTCGACACACTGCGGCGGCTTGGTTGATCAATGGAGATCTTGGGGGGCGGGGCAATATCGCTCAACACTATGACAGCGACAAAATAAACGAATCCGTGACGTGGAGTAATGCGGTGGGCATGGCAAGGCTCCCATGCACGGTGTATCTTTGAGGCGACGAGAGAGAGGTAGAGTCCAACGGCGGATGTGGCGAGGCTCCCGCCGTTGTCTTATCGTGGTGATGACTGCGAGGTAGCCTGCGAGAGGTCCGGATTCGGTGCTATCACCCTATCAGGTGAAGAGTGATGTTACAACGGCACTACGGCGAAGGTCCTGCATGATGGTGGTCTTCTCGGTGCGGTGCAGTCTGCTTCTCAGTTCAACATCGACGTTAGGTTACGCTGGAAGGTTTCGGCGACTTCTTGACCGTGTGTACGGTGGTACGGGCGACGGTAAGACTTCGATTCTGTCGCCAAGGTGTTGAGAGGAGTGGAGTTCGATGACGTTTGATGTCTCAATCCAACCTACCGATGTGTTGTAGAGTTGAGTTGCATGTGAGGGCGTGGTGCGACATTGCATTGAGGACCCAATCCAACCTGTCGATGTATACATCGTTTTTTTTATGTTTTGATCCAATCTAAACTTTATCTTTTTCATTAATATAATCTAGTTCGTTTCAAAAATGTCCGCAGGTTGCAACCGTGCATGCTTGGTCCAAGCAAAGGCTCCAGCCTCCAAGCAGCCATCAAGAAAACTAGGGACCTTTTTCGTGCAACGAGAGAGCGCCTTTGATTCATGATCGGACGGGCGACGCGCTGCACGTTGACTGACACGTTGGCACGTTGACTCGCACGGCCGGAGGCCGAAGCACCTTGGCCCGCCTTGCTTGTTTTCGCTCCCGAGTCCGAACCCACAATACTCCGGAGGTTGAAATGGCGGCGGCGGCGGCGGCGGAGATGGAGAAGCCCGTGGCGGTGCGGCGCGCGGAGGAGCTGGTGGAGAGGGAGATGGCCGGGCGCGACGCGTCCCACGACGCCGCGCACGCGCTCCGCGTCCGCGACCTCGCGCTCTCGCTCGCCGCCGAGGAGGGCCTCTCCGCCCCCGCCCGCCTCCTCACCGTAACTGACCACTTGCCTCCTTTGTTGCTCGTTCCGATCTCCCACTCTCTTCTCGCGACTTCTATTCGGTTTGCTGATGCGCGTGCCGTTTGATTGCCCCAGGTGGAACTGGCCGCTCTCCTGCACGACATTGGTAACTACCCCCAATTATCCTCTCTCAATTTCATTTGCTTTAGCTCTCCATTGGAATATGATTAGTTTTTTCCTTATTCAGGAGACTACAAGTACACCAAGTAAGGGGGGATTCTATCGTCTTGTTGACTTGTTTGCTCCTTGCATTAAGAGTGAAAGGAAGTTGAGTTTGAGTTAGTGTACCCCTTGTGCTGTGGAGAATATACATTACTTGATATACTGTTGACTGTTGTTGAGGAGGGAGATTGATTCCGGATACGTGAATTTGACTGCACTAATGGATATTGGATAGGAACAATGTGGAGGATATGAGCATCGTCGAGAAGTTTCTTGAAGAGGTAGGATTGGAGGAATGGCAGAAGGATGAAATAGTGTCAATTATTAAGGGGATGGGTGAGTTATTGAATTGTTTGCATTTATGCATCTGCACTTTATGTTTCTTCAGTGGTACAACTCACATGGGGCACAATCTGGTTCAAAAGGCTCATTCCTCTTCATTAATCATTATGCATGTGTGCATTTTATTATTATCTCAAATCTCAGTTTCTTCAGTGGTACAACTCACATGGGGCACAATCTGGTTCAAAAGGCTCATTCCTCTTCATTAATCATTATGCATGTGTGCATTTTATTATTATCTCAAATCTCAGTTTATTTCTCTTCATGCACTTTTGTTCTCCCCTATGGCAGTCTGCAGCAGTCCCAGCAGAGCATATTAATTCTTTCTTACTATACATTCTTGAAATTATGGCTGCGAAAAATTTCTGTCTAACCCTTTAATAAACTGCAGGATTCAAAAATGAAGTTTCAAAGAAGTCTATTTTTGAGCCCACTATTGAGTTTGCAATTGTACAAGATGCAGATCGCCTGGATGCAATTGGTGCAATTGGTAAGTACTCCTTAAGCAGATTTTTAAACTCTTCATAACCAGAATTTTTTCAACAATCACAATGCAATACAAGTCAGCAAACTCTAAAGCAACAAAGCTTTTTAGTCCCTGACAAGTTGGGGTAGGCTAGAGCCAAAACCCAACACGAGCCACTAGCAAAAAAGGAAACAAAAGAGAAAATGACTCGATATATAATAGAGGACCTAAAGATTGTCCATGCGGAGATGAAATCCAAGATTAACAAGCTCTAGAATCTAGATATACACAACTTTTTTTCAAGCAGTGGCATTTAGCTCTTTATTTTAGTTCTGCTAGAACAAAATCCATCGTACATTTGCCTCACCATTAGTTTACCAAATATACTATTGTGGGAGAATGCCATTACCTGTACATTTAAAGGCACCACAAACCAGTAATATAGCTTTCTCGCACCTACTTGTAGAGGCACTACCTCTCTCAGAGCTGTCATACACATTTTTTTCATTCTGAAACTTGTGCAGGTGTTCAAATAGCATTCATTTACAACTTACTGTAGCTATCCTCTCTGATATGCAGTGGTATGCTAATTGTAATATTGTACCGCTCCTACCCGTATAAAGCTTGAACTAAACATTATTAGCATACAGGTGCGAGATACATGTATGAATTTGAACTGGAAAAAATATCAAAGATAAAACATCTGATATTATACTAGTTTTCATGGTCTTGCATTGTGGAATGTGGATCCTATTTTTTTGGCTTTTAACACAAACGCTTACACTTCCGGACAAAGAAGACCAAAGATGCTCATATATTTGGCTACCCTTTTTTTAACACAAGCGCTTACACTTCTGGACAAAGAAGACCAAAGATGCTCATATATTTGGCTACCTTTTTAGTTCAAATAAGAATTATGTGTTTTAATCTTCTCAACTGATACCTGCAGGTATTGCAAGATGCTTTACGTATGGTGGGAGCAAGAACAGCGCACTTCATGATCCTAGAATACTGCCACGTGATAACTTGTCAAAGGAAAAGTACATGTCCAAGGAGGAGAAACAGACATCGATTAATCATTTTCATGAGAAGCTTTTTAAATTGAAGGACATGATGAAGACAGAGGTAATGGGAGCTTTGTTATAGAAGTCTTCTTACAGCTGCATATCTGTCTTGTATAAAATTTCAGGAAGAAAGCATTTCTTACACCTACTGAATCTAGTAAGGGCTGTAGAGCGATGTTTGGTCTAGTTTGCTTCGTTTTTCCATTTTTAGGGAAATTAATTTGCTTCGCTTATACCGAGTGTATGGAAATTAGATTTGTATAGTCCTACTCTGTCATTATGGAATGATTTTATGATTAACAGTCACCAGTTATTTGTTCCCAATTCATTTTTTTTATGCATGGACCATAGTTTCAGCAATAGTTTACCCAGACATACACTCGTTGTAATATTCCCTTGTCTGCTCCATGCATACTGACACATAGTTTCACACTGCGCATAGGCCGGCAAAAGGAGAGCAGAGAAAAGGCATAAGTTCATGGAGGACTTTGTTGCTGAATTCTATGAAGAGTGGAGTGGCAGGGCTTGAAGTTGAACAACCAGGTTTTGATGCTGTGTGAGAGGCTGAGAGCGGGCAGTTGGCCAACCATATCTCAACAACTGATGATGCTGTTCGTCTACCTGGCCTATCTTCTGCTGGTGAAATCATGCAAATAAAAGTGTAAAGCCTATAAGAGTTGCTGAACAATGATACGGCTCTGTAATAAGCAGTCAACCCACCTGCCTGGACTTCTGGAGTCCGTAGATGGCGTTGGTCTGCCAAGTGCCCAAGTGCATGGTACACTGTAATGGGGCATGTAGAGTAGTAATTAGTAAATAGTATTGAGTCTTTTGATCTGGAGCAAATTTATTCAAAGAGATGCCGTGGCATCTTGCTGCTCTTGTATTGAAACAATACTGCTAAAACATACCGGTTACATCATCTGAAGCTTCAGTGTTTTGCCATCACACATATTGACATTTACATATACAGAAGTACTATACTCCCTGTACTTGTCTACACTACATGTAAACAGAACCAACCAATTACTTAATAGAAGTAGGACTACAAATAAAAGACGAAACAGAATGAAAACAGAGAACATCATTTCACACAGAATCATCCACTTCCTCTCACCCACAAATTCTTGCAGACCACATGTGCATCCGAAAGCAAACTCCGAATGGTGTAGTAAGCTCTCAGAGCCTGGTGGCCTTGTCCCTCTTGGCCAGCGTCACCTTGAGCCCGTGCTTCATGTACATGGTGAGCGCAATCTTGGGCGCGACGGGGTGGCCCTCGACGACGTGGACGCGGTAGCGGAGGAGGATGGACGCCGCGGCGAACTTCATCTGGTAGTAGGCGAAGTCCTTGCCGAGGCAGAGGCGCGGCCCGCCGTTGAAGGCGGTGAACTTGTAGGCGGACTCGCTCGTGAAGCGGCCGTCCCGGAGCCAGCGCTCCGGCCTGTACTCCCGGCAGTCGTCGCCCCAGATGCTCTCCATCCGCCCCATCGCGTACATGGCGTAGATCACCTTGGTGCCCTTCCTCAGCACCGTCCCGTCCGGGAACACCTCGTCCTCCACGACCTGCGCGTGTATTGCAGCGTATCGTGATCAGCACTTGAATTAGTACTTGTTGTTAGTAACAAAATGAAGATGATCCCAAAGTCTTCTCTTGTTGGCCAATGACCTGTCGGCAAACAGTAACTTCTTTCGTTTCACCTATTCAAAAGATGTGATGGTGAGCTGATCTGGTTGCACACTACTATATGTCGAGATAGGAGTAGCTAAATTAAAGGATGGGTACGTGCAACTACTGAGCGACTCAACTGTTGGGTTGGCCCGACACCCGTCTCTGTCGAAGCCACACAAGATACCCAAAAAAGGAGAGAAGAAACACGAGATGTAGATGGCCAACTTGCAACCTGTAACTCTGCTAACTCCTGCTGCTTACGTGCTGTTCTCCCCCGTCCCCTTCCCCCCCACAGTGCCCAACTCCCCCATGGGCCACGCCGCATTAATCAAACAATGCTTCAGGATATATTATCCAGGCCCATTGCAAGAATCAGCCTATCGCGTCACGGTCAATTCATGGCTCCCGTGTGCGTGCAGCTCGCCAGCTAGCTTCCAGCAGCTACTTTTATGTTTCTCTGTCGCTGCAGAGAGTCCGGTGCAGCAGCACACTGGCATCTGTCCAACATCTTGACTTTTTTCTTCTTTTTGTTTTGTAATTTGTACGTATGCTCATCCTCAATGTCCACAGATCACTCTTCTTCCTCCTTGTCATTTTGTTTTGTTGGGTTGTTGTGGGACGCCAATCTCGTTGGTGTAAGTTTTATCGGTGCTCAACATGAATTCCATGCCTGTTCCCTAGTTGGATCTACTGGTTTGACTCCCAATTTTCTACTCTAATTTTGGAACTCATGCAAATTGCAATTTCCAAGCATCGTACCTCATGCGGATAGAGCCAGCTACTCACACACTTGGGGACTTTGACAGTATACAAGGACGAGTTAGTTTTACCGAACGGCAATGGAAATGTAAAGCGCGTGCAGTGTGCCCATTGTTTGTAACGTAGGAATTTCAGGTGAAAGCAACTCAAATCATATGGTGGGATTGGGAGAAACTTCTTTTTTTTTCAAGAACTTATATGTCCGTATTTCAAACAAGACGGTCTAATAGTATCTACTCCTTCCGTCCCAAAATACTATTCGTTTTGATTTTTTTTACCTGTAGACATATTATATATATATATAGGTGCATATTTAAAACTATGTAAAAAAAGTTAAAACGAATAGTAATTTGTAACGGAGGAAGTAGCATTCTAGCCCCTGTATTCGTTGACGAGTAGATGTGTCTATCCAAAAAAATAAAGTAGATATCGAATTAATGAATACGAAACGTGTGTTTGTTTGGGTATGCGTTACCTCCTTGTGGTCGACGGGGACGGAGGGGTAGAGCCGGAGCGCCTCGGAGAGCGCGGCGTGGAGGTAATCCATCCGCTTCACCTCATCCGGCTGAAACACGAACTCCTCCTCGACCTCCCCCGGCGCCTTCCGCGCCGCGACGATGCCCTCGATCTCCTCCAGGATCCTGGCCTCCACGGCGGGGTTCTTTCCGAGCAGCCAGAAGAACCACGCGAGCGCCACGGAGGAGGTGTCGCGGCCGGCCAGGATGAAGTTGACGCAGATGTCGCGGAGGAACTTGTCCGAGTAGGCCGGGCGGCCGTCCTCGTCGCGCATCTTGGTGAACACAGTCAGGAGGTCCGACCTGCGCCCGGCGTCGTAGCCGGCCTCGAGCTCCTCCTTGCGCTTGCGGATCACGTCGTAGGCGAACTCGTCGACGCCAGCGAGGGAGCGCTGGAGCACGCGCTCGTTCCCGACGCCGAGGGCGCGCATGGCGCGCCACACCGCGGTGGGCGTGAGGAAGCGCACGATGGTGGCCTCGGTGGCGTCCTCGAAGGCGCGCGCGAATGGGATCTCGGGGAGTCCGGGGCGGATGCAGCCCGGGTCGACGCCGAAGGCGATCATGCAGACGTTGTCGAACGTGAGGCGGAGGAGCACGTCCTGGAGGTCGACGGCGCCGCCGCCCGCCTCGGCGTCGGCGAGCACGGGGAGCAGGCGGCGGTGGACGAGCTCGACGAGGGAGCTGGCGGTGAGCGCGCGGAACTCGGCGGAGTGGAACTCTAGGCTGGCCGCCTTGCGCTGCCTCCGCCACACCTCGTCGTCGGCGCCGAAGATGCCATCGCCGAGGAGGTCCCGCACGTTGTCGCGGAAGTAGGGGCCCTTGGGGAAGCTCCCGAACCGGGTCTTGAGGAGGTGCTCCAGGTTGCGCGGGTCCGCGGTCACGACGCAGTGGAGGTTGGTGAACCACGGCCCGCGGAACGTGAAGGTGCCGCCGCGGGCCTTGAGGATGCCCGTGATCCACTCGTACATGTCGCCGCGGAGGCCGAGGAGCAGGGACGGCAGCATGCCGACGAGCGGCCACGTGGGCAGGCCCTGCGAGCGCCGCTGCCGCAGCGAGTGGATGGCCACGAAGATGGACACGGCCACGAGCAGCTCCAGCGTCTGCACCTCCGGGAGCAAGCTGGCCAGTCCGCCGCCAAGCTTCGCCGCGGCGGCGGCGTCCGTGGCGTTGTGCGAGACGGCCGTGTCCATGGCGCCGCTCATGGCGTTGGCAGCGAGGCTTGGGGCAGAGAAAGGTGGTGGTGGTGAGCTGTGGGAAGGGTGCGTGGGTTTCTGGAGGGGGTTCCTGGGGTAGCTCCAATATATAGGTGGGATGCCGGTGTGGTTGCTTGATGGCAACGTGCAGGGCCGTTTTGATTTGGTGAGCTGAAAGTCTAGCGAGAACGAACTCCCGTTACTTGATTCTGTCACGCGCGCGAGCTTTATTTCAACGTTAAGCTTGCGGCGAAACCAGCTTCATTTGGGCCTTTTTCCAAAGTGCTTAATAAGTGATTGTACGTGCATTATCCGATCGTACATATGTGTCAACTTGTTTTGAAGATCGCAATGACAGCTGATAACCCTGCAGCGTAAGGCCTGTTCAGAGTCGAACAATTTCCTATAAAATTTCGTGTGATACTCTTGCGCTTCGAAAAAAATATACCTACTTGTTTTTTTAATGATTGGTATGTGCATATATACGAGTATACATGTGAACGCAGTGTGTTGTGTTTATGCACTAAAGCTCACGCACTTGGCAAATGGGAAAAAGTGAACATGCACGAACGCTAATTGCGTGACCGTGACGTGCTAATTCCGTATGGTTAAACCAACCACGCTTTTCCTAAAGTTCGATCATCACTGGACTCGAATTAGCGGTACCCAAAGAGGCAAGCATCACTGTTGCCTGAAAAATCACCGAAATATCTCGACTGTTATTCGCCGATCATCGTGTCACTGGCGCACCAGGGCGGACAGGGCGGGTGGCGGGTGGCGGGTTGGGTGGGTGAGCCGAGCGCTCTGCCTCTGCTCGCCCCCCGTCCCGCTCTCCTGCCATGCTCGATCGGCGCCCGCCTCTCCCGGTGCCGGTGGTGACCAAACGCAACCACTGCCCCGACCTGTCCTCCGGCCACTGCATGCCGCCTCCGGCTCCGCGCCAGCAGCCTCCGGTTCCCGAGCCGTTTCACGGGTCGTGTCGCCGTAGCTGTTCGTGTCGTGTGTGACCACGAGGCCGGCCGGGGCGTCGCGATCGCCCGTGGTTTCCGCTGGTTTTTACTGCGTTTCCCCACTATTGGCTGGCACGGCAAAAGGTCTCGTTCTCGCTACGCAGGGTGACGCACGAGCGAGTCGCCGGGTCGGTGAGCTAGATCGTGGAAACCGAGTTTCGTGTGTCCGGGCCGGGTGACGTCGTCATCCAGCGGTCAAAAGTCAAAACCCTACCATTCCTTCAGAAAAGAGAACGCCTGCCGTTACGTAGGTTATAGTAAGATGCTCTTATTACAGTATGCAGCGGTCGGCATCTGCAGCGGATCGGTGTGCAAGCTGCTGAGGATTATGAGCGACTTTGCTCGTCTGATTGGGCGGTGGAATCGCAGTTGCTTCACTCACTAACTCTAATTAGTCTTCCCACATTTCTATCGAGTGTCATCTAAATCCCCAAACTTTCAAAATGCACATCAAAATCCCCCAACTTGTTAATTGTTAATTAGTTCACATAAGGTCAAAATCTCCATAACCCTCGTTAAACTGCATGCGTGGCACGCTGACTGTGCACATGGATCTAATATGTGGGATCCACATGGTCCACCTACCTTCTACCTCCATCTCTCTCTTCTTCTCGATCTCCCGCCGGTGAGGCGCTCGAGATTGGGGGTGCAGGTGAGGTCAAGCGACGGGGTGGCATCGGCCCGAAGCCTCGCCCGGACGCTCGCAGAAGGCCACCATCCTTCCCGCGTGGCCGCCGCTGCCGCCACCGTCATCCCCCCGTGCCGAGCCGCTGTCTTTCGTTCACCATGAAGCCTTCTTCTTCCTCCAAGTTCTAACACAAGCAGCATCGTGCAGCTCCTTGCCCCTCTTATCTCCATCTCCAATCGATCAAGCAAGCAAGCAATGTAGCACGCCGAAATCCATCTCTCCTCTGATTCAACTCCACCGAGCAAGCAACCCATCAATTTCCCTCACACCTCATTCCAATTCTTTCCAATCTCTGAATTGCTCCACCGAAGGAATCAATCAACCACATCTAGCTGCTTTTCTCCCTCCTCTAATTTCTCCGTCGCAAGAAAAGCAAATCAGCAGCTTGAGCATCCCCTTCCTCGCGAAGGGCCACCGTCGACATACCCCTCACGTGCGGGACACGCTGTTGCTCCACCCGCACAGGGCCGCCGCTGTCCCCCTGTGCTGGACCACCGCCGTCCCCCTGTGCCGGCGCAGGGCTGCAACCGCCGTCACCGTCCACCCGCGCACGAGCACCGTCCACCCCCGCAGGGCCTCCTCTGCCACCGGCTGCCTCGACTTAGTCCCTGAGCTACTACTGTTGCTACAGCCATGGAGGAAAGAGGAGACAAGGGAGAAATAGAGGATGAGGGTCACACCTAGCTCCACATCAGCATACGCGTGGAAATTTAATCTAAGTGACTGTGATTTGGATCTCATATGGATCGATTAGTAAATTCAGGAACTTCCATATGCATTTTCAGAGTTCGGGGATTTGGACGACACTAGCTGTCAAGTTCATGTACCGGGTGTATATTTTACTTTTTCTATCCGGAGTATCTATGTTCCTCGTAGGTGATCCATCGCATCGACCCTTGGATGAAAGGTGCAGCCACCTTTTTATGTTTGTTTGTTCGAAGAGAGATGCAGCCACCTTTGACCCTGGTGACGTGATCGTCATGCAAAGTGAAAAAGTAACGTGCACAGAACTAATAGCCGTGTCCAACATTGCCAATACTCAGGTGCCCTGCCCTTAACCTGCTAGGATTCCTGTTTTGGTGACTGGGAATGCATCGCTGGAGTCCTGTTTCTACCTGCAATGCACCCACGGCCACGTCTCGTTCGACGCGTCCCGAGGTAGCTGCGATTGGTTGTCTAACGAGTAACGACAACTGACTAGAGGCCCGGGCACAGGCACACCGGTTGTCAGAGTTACACTTGGGCACTTGGCGTGTAGCGACAGCTTGTGTGCTTAGCAGCCGTATGCCCGTATCTTCTCTTTGGACTGGGGCGATGCAAACTAGAACTACTCTAGAAGGAGATGATGCCCATCTTTCAGACTTTCACTGCTATATTACTCTACGTGTAATATGCTTATGCAAACCACATGTGTCACTGTCACTGGAGCAACGCAAATGAAAAGGAATATAACCTGATGAAGGGGACAGAATAAGCTTCACGATGCAGGATAAAATACTGGAATGGGAGAATCAAAACATCAAACAATTCAAACTGCTGAACTGAAGAAACTGCACAGAAACAGAGACGAATATAACAGAGTCAAACACAAACAACACACATGCATAATCTCATAATCCATTACAGAGTACACAATCCAAATGATAGTTCTAGTTAGTCTCGTTACTGCAATTACACATATATACAAACAACTTAACAGCACAAACACGGTTCAAAGTTCGAGTATCACTTCACATATATGTTTGATGATAATGCAGCAGCAGCAGATATTTCAAAGTTCAGACCATAAGCATGCTCAGCCAGCCATTGAAGAGTGGCCATGCACTTCAGGCTCCTCCGTTGAGCCTGAGCTGCCGGAGGTGCTGCTTGCCGGCGAGGTGCTGCTCGACGTTGAGCCCGCTGGAGAGGTGGACGTTGCACACCGGGCACCGCACGTTCATCTCCCCGGCGAGGCAGGCCGCCTTGTTCCGGTGCTTCCGCCCCTTCTCGTGATCCTCCAGGTGCCGTGCCGTCATGCACAGCACGCCGCAGAGCCCGCACGGCACGGAGGGCTTCTTCTTCGCCGCCGGGTGCGGTGGCTTCTTCGGCGCGGACCTTCGCTGGAGTGGCGGCGCGACGGTGTTGTTGTTCATCGCTGGCGCTGGTACCGCGGCGCCCTGGCTGGCGTGCTGCGGCGGCGGCGGGAGGGACGTGCCCGGGGAGCGGTGAGCGTTTGGCGCCGGTTGCGGGACGTGCTGCGGCGGCGACCTCTGACACGGTGACTTCAGCGGCGGCAGGCGAACGCCGGCGAATCCCGGGGGCGGTCCGGGCGAATGCCTCTTTTCCCATGTGGAATGAGGTGGTGGAGGTGGAAGTGGAGGCGGAGGTGGAAGTTGCAGTGGCTGCTGATGTACCTGAAACAGGGATGGAAACAGTACATGATTGCCGTGACACCATGAATGCAGAATCACAACCATGCAAGTTGTGCCTTTATGCATTGGAATTTGTAGAGATGAAACGACCGCGGGTATCAAAGTTTAGTATGAATGCAGCTAACAAAAACTTGCAGTAGATTATGATGTCTTCTTTGCACAACTCTATTAGTTTTTCCAGAGGATTGATGATGCAAAAAAGGAATGTGCTATGCCAAAAACTGTAGCTGCAGCTGTGAACATAAGGACACAATCTGACTATTTTCATACCAAGCAGAAGTTTCCAAGTTCCAAGAATAGTAAGGTGATATGTTATGGTCCTATAGGGTTTTCTTTTCCTCTGAGCAGAGTAAAAAATGTAGAGAGGAGAATACGTGATCTTTGATTCTGAGAAGTCTTAACAAAGTAAAAATGCGGAGAGGAGGATCTGTGATCTTTGATTCTAAGAAGACAATTTTTTTTGTTTTTTTTGTACTAGCTGTCTCCATTGGTGTTTCGTTATAATTTAGTGCAGTACAATCTTCAATTTCTTGTTTCTTTTAGCTGAAAAGTGCAGCTGCAGAGGATAACTAAACTATTTCACTATGAACTAGTGTGTGATAGTGGATAAGCTGCAGCTGTGAGTTAAAAGGGCAGTCAGCGGTGAGCTATCATTTTTTTTTAAAAAAAAGCCAATGCACTATGATAACATTAACAAGAGACTGCCATTATTTTCCAAATACTTAGATTTCAGGGTATAAAAGTTTTGGATTTTCAGTGTTGTAGGATGTCCTACCCAATTGCAAACGAACTATCTTATCTTTTGTAATTCTTAATAAAAATGTGAAACTGCAGAGAGGCCACTAGACTTTTCAAATGGCTTCACAAATTCAAATCTACAGGTTTGTACAGAGAATCAGAGAGAAGGAAGCGATGGACAATGCCTCACCGGCGGGGGCGGAGCAATGTTCCTGAACCTGTCCATCAGCTCCTGGTCGCCGGAGGCGTGCCCGTAAGGAGCGTGGTTCCCTCCATCTTCAATTTTGATAACTTGCGGCATTGTCCTCGGAAATGGCATCCCCACGCGCAGAGCAGATGATGGCCCGATGCGCCACCAAGGGTCGCTGAAAATCTCTGCTATCTGAAGCAGCGTTCAGTTAGAACTTAGAAAGCTGAAAGCATTTCAGAAGGCCCACAAAAAGAAAATCCTAAGACACAACTCATAGGGCAAGAATCAGTTTCTGGAAATAAGGGTCAAGAACAAAAGAAATTCCAAGACATTTAACCATGGGATTCCAGAAAAATGGCATGAAATCGAAGTGCTAATCAAAGTTTCTTCTGGAAATAAGAGGCAAGAACAAAGAAATTCCAAGACATTTAACCATGGGATTCCAGAAATTGCCATGAAAAAGTGCTAATCAAAGTTTCTGGTGGAGACGGAGAGTAATCTAGAGCTCACCAGTAAACTCTTCAAAGCAGCCTTTAACGAGTCTGCCGGATCATCCAATGCTCCAGTGGGCAGACAAGCTCGGTAGGAACAGAAGCACTTAACGAGACGGACTAAGCATAAAAGCACTTGTTATATACTCCGTGTCTTTGTCACGCGTTTGTTGGGCTCACGCCTTCTGCATCGTGACCACACTCCATCCATGGAAATCACAAAGAGAGATGGAGCGAGTCAGCCTGTTGAGTCCGTGATTGTTTCGTAGAAAGATGGGGCCCAGGTTCGGCTATATCTTGAGCCAAGAGAAATTGACAATTAGCTCAACAACAAGCAAATTCTATATCTCCGCACGGAGATCAAACCCAACTCGAGAGGAGCTCGGGTATAACGAGATCGAAAATTAGAGATGACACTGGAAATTGATAAGATAGTTAATTTTGATTTTTTTTTACCTTCCCTGCATTCACATGAATTAGATGCTAAAATGTAAAAGAGATAGTCCATATCCGCCACAATAAAACGACGCCACCTCAAAGCACCTACAAAATACTCCTCGATGCAGCTCATGTGAGCGGTGAGCAAGATGGAAGCCGAGCGGGCGAAAGTAGTGGCAGAACCATGACAATCACCATACGATAGCAATTGTGCTTAGCTAGCTAGCGACGGTGGCTCCACGTCCGAAAAAAAAAGCGGACTATTATCAAAACAAGATAATATGGATAAGAGGCACGCTAATTTACAGGCGGACGGAACGCTCTCCGTCCGGTAAATTCCCAACAGCCTGTAGCCGGCCCCTCCCACGTGTATCTCCCTTTCCCATTCTCTTTTAAACGCTTGAGGAATATATGTAATAAAAAATATGCGGAAAACTTTTTAAAAAAATCTATATGACAAAAAAATTTATACAGAAATTATCCACACGTGAAAAGTTTGTCAACGAACTTTTGTGAAAGAGAACTTGAGGAAAAAGTAGGAAAAGAAACATTTGGGAAAAACGTTTAAAGAAAATTTAGAAAACTTTAGGTAAAATGTTCTAGAAAAAAATTGTCAGCAAAAATTTAGGGACAAAAGATTTGTGAAAAAAATATAGAAGCAAAGATTTAGAGAAAAAATTTGGAAAAAAAAAAGAAAAAGAAAAAATCAGCTCGGCGCCGGCATCGATGGTGGGCGAGCACGCCTTGGCCCAGTGCCGTCACTCGCGCCGGCACTCCCCAGCGGACTCCCGCGGAGGATGGCATGCCACCGTCCCGACAGGAGGCCTCGCTCCCATGGCGCCAAAGTTCCCCGTGGGGAAGCTCGCCCCGAGGACCGCGGCGCAACCGATTTCGGCGATGGAGCGGCGATGGAGCGGGGGCCGCAGCTCGCCCCTGGCCAGCGTGCCACCGCTCCCCGCGGCCCGGTGGGGGACGATATCCCGGCCACGGTGCGCACCCCTGTCCGCTACCGAGCAGCTGCGACTGCGCGCGGTGCAGACCTCGCCGGCCGTAGCAAATCTCGAAGAGATAGAAGAGAAAAGAGAAGGGGAGAGAGAGAGCACGCGGTGAATGAGAGGAGATGGAGTGAAAGTGATAAGGTTGTTCTACAACAAGACCCACTACGTGAAAGAGAGTAAGAGGAAATATAGTGGGAACGTGGGATCACCGCGTGGGAGGGAGGTTATAGACGATCGTAAATTTAGCTTTGCAGATAACACGTGAGTAGCAATAATTGGATGGTAGATTTTTTTTTCTCCAGTGCAACGTACGGACATATTTACCCGTGGAGTATAGTACTACTTATAAATACTATGTGGGCCCATGATGGCAGTGGCTTCTCGTTTCGTCGTCACCGTCGTGGCGTTCGGATTGGGACGAGCGAGCAACCTCCGTAACCGTGAACACGAGTCGGACAAAAGCAGCACGTACATCAATCCGCCGCGTTCCTCCGAATCGGATTTGCTAGTCGATCGAGTTGCGTGACTACTACTCGCGTATTTAAGCAGAGCCAGGGGCAGAAGAAGTTATCCACCACAGCCGCGTCCCTAGCAGCTAGCCAGCGCACCGATCGACAGCGGCCAAGGAAAAGCAACTTGTACGCCGCCGTGGTGCCGGCTCGGCCGACGAGCCAGTACTGTGGCAACGGAGGACAGCCACACCTACCATGGAAACCACGGCGAGCCGTAAGAGGACCAAGGCCTCCGCGCTGCCCGACGAGATCGTGGAGGAGATCCTCGCCCGCCTTCCGGCCAAGTCGCTGCGCCGCTTCCAATGCGTCTCGCGGCCATGGCGCGATTTCATCAGGCCAGCTGGGTACTGCGAGCCCTTCCACGCTTGCCGCCATCCCGCCGGCAGCCCGACGACGACGACGGCCGTCGAGGAGGAGCTCCTGAGCTGCTCGCAGTTCCCACAATGGAACGTCTTCCCCGTAACCTAATCCTGCCGCGGCCTCGTCCTCCTGCACTGCGTCTAGTACGACGCCCACTACGTCTGGAACCCTTCCACCGGGGAGACCCTGACCCTGCCTGACAGGACCCCATTCAGGATGTGGTCAAGCTAGTAATCCTGAGTTCTCGCTCATCTGTTAGTTGTTAGTTTCTATCCTAGCTATTCGTTGCATCAGTTAGTTTTCTGTTAGCTAGAGTTTTGGGCTCGGCTTGGACTTCATCCTCCCGAGCGCGTCATGTGCATCGTGTGCATGTTGTGCGGCATGATCTGCATGTGGGATGGCACATGCGCGTGGATCATGCCGGGCATAACGGAGGGCACGAGTAGAGCTCGGATACTCCTTCCTGAATAAGCATTGTACAAAATACATACAGAAAAGCTGCAACGGTTTAGCGCAGCACAAAAAACACTTCCCCGTGTTCATCTCTGTCCAACAGAGCTCGCCGGAGAGAATTCCGGCTAACATTTGGCCTCAGAGCTATTTGATCCCAGGGACCTGATGTCTGCCAGGTCGGAGCCGCGCGGCGGCCTGTTCCGCATGCCGCCACGCCACCGTCGCCCCTCGCTCTCGCCTACGCCCCGCCGCGGCCGCCGTCCTGCCGAAGTGATCATCCGGCGGACAGTCAAGGAGACCAGCGCCACCGTCCAGTACCCCACGCTCACTCGCTCCAACTATCAGGAGTGGTCGATGTTGATGCAGGTGAACATGGAGGCAGCGGGCATCTGGTACGCCATCGAGCCAGAGGAGGAAGACATCATCGACTACCGTGACGACCGCCTAGCAATGGCGGCCATCCTGCGCTCCGTCCCGCCGGAGCTGCTTCCCTCGCTGCGTGGGAAGCGCACAGCGCAAGCTGCGTGGGACGCAGTGAAGACGATCCGCGTCGGCGTTCAGCGTGTGCGCGAGTCGACTGCCCAGCAGCTCCGATGAGAGTTATTGGTGCTGGCATGGAAGGAGGGAGAGACGGCAGTGGACTTCTCTGTCCGCATCACCGGCTTGGCGAACAACTTGCGCATCCTCGGCGACGACATCGCGGTCGTAGAGATCGTCCGCAAGATGCTGCAGGTCGTCCCCGAGCATCTCTCCCAGGTGACCATCTCCATCGAAACTCTCCTCGACCTCAACACCATCTCCGTCGAGGAGGTGACCGGGCGTCTGCGCGCCGTCCAGCAACGCCGCAAGCCAGCCCCCGTCGTCGACAACCAGGGCCGGTTGCTCCTTTGTGAGAAGGATTGGCTCGCTAGGCTCAAGATCCGCGAGTCCGAGGGAAAAGGCGGCGGGAGCAGTTCCAGCAGTGGGAGCGGCGCTGGTGGCAAGAAGCGCGGCAGCCGCGGACGCGGCCGTGGCCGAGGCAACTCCACCTCACGCGACGGCAACCGCGGCGAGTCCGACCCAGCACCGGCCAGCAACCGCGAGCAATGCAAGCGGCAAATACAGCCATTGGGCCAAAGATTGCCGCAGCAAGCCCAGGGCGGAGGTCCACGTCGCGCAAGCTGAGCAGGATGTCGAGCCCACCCTGCTGATGGCCCACGACACTCTCTTCCCCAACACTACGGCTCCTCCACACACCGCCACGGCCGCTGCCCCACTGCTGTTCGAGCAACGGCCCCTATGCATCGTAGAGGCGAAGGTCTTCGCGCAGCTTGATGGCGACTCGGAGCGCGACGATAGCCTTTGGTACCTCGACAGCGGGGCGACAAATCACATGTCCGGCTGCCGCAATGCCTTCATCGACATCGACACGGCGATTCGCGGCACTGTCAAGTTCGGCGACGGCTCGGAGGTCGCCATCGAGGGGTCCGGCATCGTGCTATTTGAGGGGAAGACCAGAGAGCACCTCCCCATCACGGGGGTGTATTTCATCCCGAGGCTGACCACCAACATTATCAGCCTCGGCCAACTCGACAAAGGAGGCTGCAACGTCCACGCCAACGAAGGTGTTCTTCGGATCCGCGACAACCAGGGCCGGCTAATCGTGCGAGTCAAGCGCTCACCGAATCGGTTGTACCAGCTGCGGGTGAAGATTGCATGGCCGCTCTGCCTGGCTACGCGCGCCATTGACAGCACGTGGCTCTGGCATGAGCGCTACGGTCATCTCCACTTCGATGCCCTATGCAAGCTCGAGCAACGAGGGATGGTTCATGGATTGCCGTACATCGACCGTGTGCACCAACTCTGCACCGACTGCGTCACCACCAAGCTCAAGAGGACCCCGTTCCCGTCGCAGGCGAAGCGGCGGGCGGACGGACTGCTGGATCTGGTCCATGACGACTTGTGCGATCCCATCACACCGGTGACTCCCGGTGGTAAGCAGTATTTCCTTCTGCTGGTTGATGACAAGAGCAGGTACATGTGGGTGGCACTACTCGCCGCCAAGAGCGACACTCTCGCTGCCGTGAAGAAGTTCCAGGCGCGAGTGGAGGTGGAGACAGGTTGGCGTATGCGTGTTCTGCGAACGGACAATGGGGGTGAGTTCACCTCCATCGCGTTCGAGACCTACTGCTCCGAGCACGACATTGAACAGCAGCACACCGTGCCGTATACGCCGCAACAAAATGGCGTCGTGGAGCGAAGGAATCAGACAGTCGTTGCCACCGCGCGCAGCCTCCTTAAGAGCAGGAACATGACGGCGATATTTTGGGGAGAAGCTGTAGCCACCACCGTCTACTTGCTGAACAGGGCACCCACCAAGGCCGTCGACGGCATGACGCCGCACGAGGCCTGGCACGGCCGCCGCCCCGACGTCCACTACCTGCGCACGTTTGGCTGCGTCGCTTACATCAAGGTGACGAAGCCGAACCTGAAGAAGCTAGATGATCGCGGCACGCCGGTGATTTTCATCGTTTATGAGCCAAGCGCCAAGGCGTGGCGCTTCTACGACCTGACGTCGCAGCATGCCGTCGTGTCTAGAGACGTGGTCTTCAACGAGCTGACATCCTGGACTTGGAAGGACGAGGACCTGAGCACTGGCTCAGACTTCATCATTGAGTACCGCGACATCGATATTGCAGCTGCCTCGCCTGAACCCGCAACGCCACCAACGACATCGCCACCAGCAGCAAGTACACGCACACCAGCTCCGACAGCACCGCTACTACCCCTGGCCGAGTTCGTTTCTCCACCACATGACGCGGAGAAGTACCTGGACGCCGACAACGACGATGACATCGAGCCGCGATACCGCACCATCAACAACATCATCGGAGCCGCGACAACACCGGGCTACGCCGCACGGCAGGTAGCTGCTGAGCTCCATCTACAGGTTGAGGAGGAGCCGGCCTCTTTCGCCGAGGCCGAGAAGCACCCATCCTGGCAGCGCGCCATGCTAGAGGAGATGGACTCCATTGAGAGCAACAAGACGTGGCGGCTGACACCCCTTCTGCCCGGACACCGACCGATCGGGCTGAAGTGGGTTTACAAGGCGAAGAAGAACGCTGCCGGCGAGGTCATCAAACACAAGGCGCGGCTCATGGCAAAGGGCTACGTCCAGCAGCCGGGTGTGGACTTCGATGAGGTGTTCGCGCCCGTGGCCCGCATCGAATCAGTGCGACTCCTGCTCGCGCTTGCTGCCCAGGAGGGGTGGCTGGTGCACCGCATGGATGTGAAGTCCGCGTTTTTAAACGGGGAGCTGGTTGAGGAGGTGTACGTTCGCCAACCTCCCGGTTTCACCGTCGCCGGCCATGAAGACATGGTACTGCGCCTGGACAAGGCGCTTTACGGACTCCGTCAAGCACCGCGTGCGTGGAACGCGAAACTCGATGAGACGCTGGTGGCGCTCGGCTTCAGCCACAGCGCGTCGGAGCACGCCGTCTATGCTCGCGGTGTGGGCACTTCTCGGCTACTGGTGGGGGTCTACGTGGATGACCTCATCATCACCGGGAACGATGCCACTGAGATCGCCAAGTTCAAGCAGCAGATGTGCTCCAGGTTCCAAATGAGCGACCTTGGCTTGCTTTGTTTTTACTTGGGTATTGAAGTGCAGCAGGCAGGCGACGGCATCAGGCTCTCTCAGGCGGCTTATGGGCGCAAGATTCTGGAACGCCCCGCCTGAAGCTGTCGATGGCAAGCACGGCCAATGGAGCCCCGCCTGAAGCTGTCGATGGCAAGCACGGCCAATGGAGCCCCGCCTGAAGCTGTCGATGGCAAGCACGGCCACGCTGGTAGACGCCACTGAGTACCGGGGACTAGTTGGTTGTCTTCGGTATCTGGTGCATACAAGACCGGACATCACCTTCGCCGTCGGCTACGTGAGCTGCTTCATGGAGCGGCCCACCTCCGAGCACCTCAACGCAGTGAAGCGAATCCTAAAGTACATCGCTGGCACAATGGACTATGGATGCCATTACAAGCACGGTGGCCAGGAGCCAAAATTGCTGGGGTACAGCAACGCCGACATGGGCGGCGATGTTGATACAAGAAAGAGTACAACTGGTGTGTTGTTCTTCTATGGTTCCTGTCCAGTGAGTTGGCAGTCTCAGAAGCAAAAGTTCATCGCGTTATCTTCCTGCGAAGCTGAGTATATTGCAGGGACAACGGCGGCCTGTCAAGGAGTTTGGCTGGCGCAGCTGCTTGTAGAGCTAAACAGCAAGCGGCGCGCTGCTTTCATTCTCAAGATGGACAACCAATCAGCTATTGCACTCAGTAAGAATCCCGTATTCCATGATCGTAGTAAACATATTGATGTGAGATTACACTTTATTCGGGAATGTGTTGGAGACGGGAAGCTGGACATTGAGCACGTCCACACTGAGGAGCAGCTTGCTGACATTCTGATGAAGCCGCTGGCGCGTGATCATTTCTGTGAACTACGTGTGAAGCTGGGCATCGGCAAGATCAGCAAGGAGCTTCAGGATTAGGGGGTGAAATGTGGTCAAGCTAGTAATCCTGAGTTCTCACTCATCTGTTAGTTGTTAGTTTCTATTCTAGCTATTCGTTGCATCAGTTAGTTTTCTATTAGCTAGAGTTTTGGGCTCGGCTTGGACTTCATCCTCCCGAGCGCGTCATGTGCATCGTGTGCATGTTGTGCGGCATGATCTGCATGTGGGATGGCACATGCGCGTGGATCATGTCGGGCATAACGGAGGGCACGAGTAGAGCTCGACCACTCCTTCCTGAATAAGCATTGTACAAATACGTTCGCAATACATAAAGAAAAGCTGCAACGGTTTAGCACAGCAAAAAAAACACTTCCTTGTGTTCATCTCTGTCCAACAGAGCTCGTCGGAGAGAATTCTGGCTAACACAGGATAGCTGGTCGCAGGCCTCGCACGTTCGCGTCCTACGGCTTGGGATACTGCTCCATGACCAACGAGCACAGAGCAGTGCGCATGTATTGCCTCGACGTCAACGAGCCACGTAGCACCACCACGGTCTGTGAGGTCTTCACGCTCGACAAGTCCACCCACTGAAGGTCGGCCACCACCGAGCCCCCCGCATGCCGCCTCCGGGTTAGAGGCAGCCAGGGAAGTTGTGCTCTGTAATGGGAACCTGCACTGAGGTCTCATGGATCGCCCCTCTTGCGATGAATCCCGATGGTAAGAAGAAGAAGGTGATGTTTGGCACAAGATCTTGCAAAGTGTTTGTCGTGGACCCTAGCGATGGCATCCCGACGATTGCATTCTCACTAGACGGTGTGCAGCGCGATGGCCAATTCCCTACCATGGGGTTGTCTGGAGAGAGCCACATGTCGTTGGGCCGCGCAAGCGATGAGATCATCCTACTGTCGTCGCCGTCTGCAGAGGCTTGGTGCAACGTCCTCTCACGGCTTCTGGCACGCACGATTGGACGGTTCAACCAGGTTCGCAAGGACTGGCGCGCCATGATCAAGAACGAGTGCTTCATCGACTCACATCTACATCAGGCAAACCAAAGTAAGAGCCCCCAAGTCATGTTCACCGTACCGACGGCAAGCCCCACATTTTCAAATCCTGCTTGGAGAATCTGATCATCTGTTCAAAGTCCTACCATGGGCTCAACGCAGGAAGCTTCATATGCTATGACTTTGTGTGCAATCCTCTCACCGATTACTACAAGGGCCTTCCATTGGGCGACAATAGAGAGTTGGGGGAACTTCCGTGTACACTATACAATGACATTGCGAGGAGGTCGTCGGACCGGCGGTGGCGGCGGCGGTGACGACGCCATGTTCACTGGCCGCTTCGGGCTTGGGTATGATATGGAGATGGGCACGCATGTCTTGGTGCGCATCGCATACAAGGAAAGGAACTTATGACACGGGATTACGAACTGGAGTGCGAGATCCGGAACATTGAGGACATTATGTGGGAGGAGTTGGACCCTCCGCAGAGACCAATTGCTGACACGCCTCCTGCCTACGCAAACGGCAAGCTCTACTGGATAGCTGATGGTAAGCTCGGGCATCACAGATCGTTGTCGTCGTCAGGTCATGAAATCATCACACTAGATGTTAGCGCCCGCAAGTTCGAGCTCTTGAAAGGGCCACCGCGCATGCACGAGGACAGCGATTAGTGTGTGTCCGTCGTTGAGCTGGGCAAGTTTGCATGGCGTGCTCACACCCGCGCAAGGGCACCCTGGGGATACGAGCGATGAAAGACGATGGCTGTTGGACCATGGAGTGTTGTATAGAGTTCGGGAGGCTCTCACCGGAGTACTCCTCGTTAGTTTTAATATCATCCACCTGACATAACCCTAGACCCTAAACCGATCGATCTAGCGTTGTAAGCGGCGGGAAGCGCCGCCACCGCCTCACCGTGTCGCCGCCGCTCACACTCAATCGCCGACGCTGCCGTCACCACCATGGCAAGCTCGTCCTCCAAGCCCAATGGTCGGTGACCCTACTCTCTCCCTCTCTCTCTCTCTCTCTCTCTCTCTCCCCCTCTCTCGATTGTTCTTATTTAGACCTAAGACATTGTTTTTAGCCTAAATATCAAGTTGTTTATCCGCTAGATTCACACCTAGAGATCCTAGAAATTTATCAATGGTATCAGAGCTCAAGCATATGGACATGGAGCTCAAAGATGAGTTTGTAGTCCATTTGATCTTTGCCTCCCTACCCAAGGAATTTGAGGCCTTTGTTGTTAATTACAACTCACAGCCAGACAAGTAGGACATTGAAAAACTTATTGCCATGTGTGTGCAAGAAGAGTAAAGAATTAAGGGCTCATGTGATAATTCTATCAACTATGTTAGGCAAAATAAGAAGATGAATTATCATAACAATAATTCTAAGCCATAAGGGAAACCTCAGTGGGATAATACCTCTTCTTCTAAGGCACATGGAAAGGATCCATAAAATGATCACCATCAGAGATTACAAGTGGTGCAAGAAGAAGGGACACTATCAGAAGGATTGTGTGGATTTCCTAAAGTATCTGTGTAAGAAAAGTGAGGACCTTATTACATTCGTAGATGAGTCCTTGTATTGTATTTAAGTTATGCAAAATCTACTTGGTGGATTGATTCAGGTGCAATTATTCATGTTGCAAATTCATTATAGGGATTCCATACGACGAGGACCCTACAAACAGGAGAAAGAAGCATTAAGATAGCAAATGGCATCGAAGCTGAAGTCGAAGCCATTGGAGAACTCCCGTTAGAATTAGTTGATGGTTTTGTATTTCATCTACGAGATGTTCTCGATATACCCTCTTTGCGAAGAAATTTAGTAAGTGTCTCACGCTTGGACAGTGATGGTTTTGCTTGTCACTTTGGTGATGGATAATGTAAGATTAAGTTTAATAACAAGTGTGTTGGTATTGCATTCAGACAACATGAGTTTTATTTGCTATCACTTTGTGAGAATGTGAATGTTGTAAGCGCTGAGAATGTGAATGCCTCCTCATCTAATGTAATAAATAAGCGGAAAAGAATTGATGATATAACTTTGAAATTATGGCACTGTCATTTATGCCATATTTCGAGGGGGAGAATTGAACGATTAATTAAGGAATCAATTCTTCCGCCCTTAGAATTTTCAGATTTAGAGCAATGCATCGATTGCATTAAAGGAAAGTATGTTAAGAAAATTAAGAAAAACGTCAAACGAAGCGCAGGAATTTTAGAAATAATTCACACAGACACCTGTGGATGGTTATGATTAATATATAACATTCACATATGATTATTCACGTTGTAGCTATATTTATCCAATTAAGGAACGATCAGAAGCATTGGATAAATTTAAGATATTTAAGGCTGAAGTAGAAAATCAGCATAATTTAAAGATTGAGATAGTAAGATCCGACCGCGGGGAGGAGTACTATGGTCGACATACCCCATATGGCCAAGTTCCTGAACCTTTTACAAGGTTCTTGCAGAAAAATGGCATAGTTAACCATTACTCTACATCGGTTGAGCCTCAACAGAACGGAGTAGTTAAAAGACGCAATCGTACCTTAATGGATATGGTGAGAAGTATGATAAGTTACTCCACTTTACCGATTAATTTGTGGATGAAGGCATTAAAAACCACCATTCACATTCTTAATCGGGTTCCTAATAAGTCGGTATCTAAAACACCATATGAGTTGTCGACTAGAAGAGAGCCCTCACTGAACTATTTGCGTGTGTGGGGCTGTCCGACTGAGGCTAAAATATTTAACCCAAATATTGGGAAACTAGATCATAGGGCAGTCAGTTGCAATTTCATTGGCTATCCAGATAAGTCAAAAGGTTATCGTTTCTACTGTCCTGACAGACATACTAAGTTTGTAGAAACAAAACACACTGTTTTTTTGGAGGATGAGATGATCAGGGGGAGCACGGTACCCCGAGAAATTAGCCTGGAGAAGAAGTGGGTATACGTACCCACTCCGATGATTCAAGAACCGTTTTTCTCGATACCTGTTGCTGCTGCACCGACAGTGCAGGACACTGTGGTAACATCACATGTTGTTTGTTCTCCCATCGTAACAACAAATGATATGAGGAACCTGTCCTTCAGGATCCTATAGAACCTGTTGTCACACATGAGGAAGAGCTGCAACAGCCCCATATGGAAGATGCGCCAAATGTTGAGGGCCCCCAGAAAGTCCAAAGAGCTAGAAAGCCAGCTATTCCTGATAACTACGAAGTCTATGTTAGCGAAGAAGTTCAAATGGAGGGAAATCCTACCTCGTTTGAAGAATCCATGAGAAGCGCTCACTCATCAAAATGGCTTGAAGCCATGGAAAATGAAATGAGATCTATGAGTAGCAACAAAGTCTGGGATTTATAAGAAATTCCTAAAGGAGCCAAGATAGTAGGTGTAAATAGGTCTACAAAACAAAATGTGACTCCAAAAGAAATGTTGAAAGATATAATGCGCAACTTGTGGCAAAAGACTTCACACAAAGAGAAAGAAAATAGATTATAATGAGACATTTTCTCTAGTCTCATGTAAGGATTCTTTTATAATCATAATGGTTTTAGTGGCGCACTGTAACTTAGAATTACATCAGATGGATGTAAAGATGACATTTCTCAACGGGGATTTGAATGAAAATGTTTATATGGCACAACCCAAAGGTTTTGTCGTGGAAGGAAAAGAATGTATGGGATGCCGCGCGAAGAAATCTATTTACGGAGTAAAACAAGCCTTGAGATAGTGGTATTTGAAGTTTGATGAAACAATAAGAAAATTTGGGTTTAGTAAGAATAAGGAGGACAATTACATTTATGCAAAGTTCAAGAATGGAAAATTCATTTTCCTCATCTTGTATGTAGATGACATCTTACTCACTAGTAGTGATGTTAATCTGCTATTGGAGACGAAGAAGTTTTTTCCTCGAATTTTGATACGAAAGATCTCGGTGAAGCATCGTTCGTTTTAGGAATTGAAATTCACCGAGATAGAAGATAGGGGGTTTTAGTATTATCGCAAAAGTATAATTGGAAAAGATTTTAAAAAAAATATAGTATGCATGCGAGTAAGCCTACGTCTGCTCCCATAGTCAAGAGCGATAGACTTGGGAAATTTCAGTGTCCCAGAAACCAATACGAGATCGATCAAATGAAAGTGGTTTCATATGCTTTAGCTGTCGGAAGCTTAATGCATGCTCAAGTATATACACGCGTTGACTTAGCTTTTGTGACCGGGATACTTGGCATATATTAGGATAATCGAGGAATAGATTAATTGAGAATGGTAAAGAAGGCTTTGCATTATACGCAAGGTATGAAAAGTCTCATGTTAACGTATAGAAGAACTGATTCCCTGGAAATAGAAGGGCTCTCAGATTTCATATTTTGCGGGAGATGTAGATGATAGAAAGTCCACATCAGGTTATGTATTCACTCTCGCAGGTGGAGCCATATCATGGAAAAGCTCCAAGCAAACCGTCATTGCATCGTCCACGATGTATGTCGAGTTTGTAGCATGTTATGAGGCCACCGGACAGGCAAAATGGCTTAAGAAATTTGTACACAAGTTGAAAGTGGTAGATAGCATTCAAAGGCCACTCAAGATGTACTGGGACAATGAGCCAGCAGTTTTTATGCTCACAACAATAAGTCAAGTGGTGCTGCCAAAACACATTGACATCAAGTTTTTTGTTGTGAAAAATAAAATTCAGGATCATACCATTAGTCTAGAGCATATAAGAACAAAGGAAATGCTCGCGGATCCACTCATGAAAGGTTTACCGCCCAATGTGATCAGAGAACACTTAGCCGACATGGGTTTACGGGAAAGACTATGATCCCTGGATACTAAGGGCCCAAAATAAGTTAAGAATCTGTTTCAAAATAGAAAGATGTATTGTAGCTATTGAATCTGGTAGTACGTCACCGACTATTATTGCGAGGCATGCTCTATGTACCGATCTGTGATGAAATGGGTGCTAAGTTAAGTATTCTAAGTTTGAGACTAAGTTTAAGTATAAGATGAGATAAAGGGGAGAATGTTAGTTTTGATCTCATCCGACTCGGTTCAATGACCGAGTCGGACTCCTTGATCGCGTCCTGATCGGGGGGCCCCAACCAAACATGGTTGGCAGGCTCCCGTCGCGCAGCGCTATAAAAAGAGAACAGGGGCGGGAGCACGCACGTCAAGGTTCGCCGTGCCCACCGAACCCACCTGACATAACCCTAGACCCTAGACCGATCAATCTAGCACTATAAGTGGCGGGAAGCACCACCACCGCCTCACGGCGCCACCGCTGCCCACACTCAACCGCCGACGCCGCTGTCACCACCATGGCAAGCTCGTCCTCCAAGCCTGATGGTCGGTGATCCTACTGTCTCTCTCTCCCTCTCGGTTGTTCTTATTTAGACCTAAGACATTGTTTATAGCCTAAAGATCAAGTCGTTTACCCGCTAGATTCAAACCTAAAGATCCTAGAAATCTATCACTCCTCGAAGCTCATGACCCAATAGCCGTAGACTCGAGAGATGGAAGGATCTTGCTAAGCACGGGAAAGGCGTTGGGCTACTACGATCCTAAGACAGCCACGATGCAAAATGTTTACAGTTTAGGGAAGCACATTAAAAACAAGAAGTTTGTGCCCGGCCATTCTGTTCCAAGAAAGCCTGATCAATCCATGCGACCAGGTCCTTTAGAATGATTGACCAGCCTTTCTTGGAAAAGTACTACACGAGTAGCTGGGGCTCGAAACTTTTATGTGTAATATAGTAGTTACAAGACAACTCTTCTTTCTTGGTGCTTTCTTCGTTGTGTCTTAACATATTACTTAGAATGTTGTGTAGTACGCACAGCTACAAAAGGACAAGGCGCTCACTGAGCTCTCATTGAGATTGTTGTTACAGAACAGTCGACATGAAACGAAATCGAACTTAAAGCCACGGATGTAGCACAACCATCTTGTTAGATGATTGGACTGTCGGAGGGGTACACACATGCCAGAGTTCTTGTTTGGTGCATGGTTACCAAAATCTTGATTCTATCATTAATTTTACAACTTTACAATCAAAGTCAGAGGCTTGATTGTACTTTCTAGTTAATAGAATCGACGTGTTGCTATTCCTATCCTAATTAAACACATTCGATTCAGTTCGATCTATGATTTTAGGAGTCTTAGACCCCGTTTGGTAGGGCTTCTCGAGCTTCTCCCGAAACCCTGCCAAATGGATGAAATCAAAACGGCTTTGTCCAATAAGCCCCACGATTTAGGGTGAGATGAGCTAGGAGAGAGAGGAGGAGCTAAAAAAAACTGTCTACCCGCAGCTCCTCCTCCTCCTCCTCCTCCTCGTTTCCCACTTGCCCTTGTGAGGAGGGCTCGCGGGTGGCGCTCGACTGGAGGCGGCCGTCGAGGACTGTAGGAGGCGTGACAGGAGGCGGGGGTGGGCCGGCTGCGGGAGGCGTGGCAGCGCAGCGGCGGAAGGTCGGGAGCCGGAGGTGGGCGACGGAACTAGAGATGATCGGAGGTGGAGGCGGCTGACGAGGACCACGGGGGCGGCCGGTGGCGGGAGACTGGGAGGCATGGCGGCGGGGGCCGAGGGTGAGCCGGTAGTGGGAGGCCGGGAAGAGAATGGGAGCCGGCGGCGGGAGGCCGGGAGCCGAGGTGGCGTCCGAGTGTGGGAAGAGATTGGATAGGGAAGAGAGAGAATGGGAGAGAAGAAGTTGAGATAATGAAAGAACATTTTGGGAAGGAAGAGAAAAGAAACAAGGAAAATAAATAGGAAGAAAAGAAAAGGAAAAGGAAAGGAAAGGGTATTATGGGTATTTCATCTTCTTTATTCATTTTAAGCTGCATGAAAGAGCCGTTTTGCCAAACGGTTTTCTAACTAGATAAGTCAAAGTCAAAAAAATCGCTCTATCAGAGAAACCACAGCGGGAGCCGTTTCAGTCACAGCCACAGTCCTGCTAAACGAGCCTTTAGTTTGGTGGCTGTATTGCACACATTGCACCCAACCAGCATTTAGTTTGAAGCGTTAAGAGCCAAAAGGTAGCTGCCAGGGTTCACTTGTCACATTTTCACCACCGTCTCATGCTTTTGCGAAACACTGGTTGTTGCCGTTGGATCATTGTAAAGCCATGTTTAGTTCCTCCAAACTCTTAACTTTAACACTATGTAAAAAGAAGATTCCCCATCACATCAAACTTGCGGTACATGCATGGAGTACTAAATGTAGACGAAATTAAAAACTAATTGCACAGTTTTGTTGTACTTTGCGAGATGAATCTTTTGAGCCTAATTAGTCAATATTTGGACAATAATTCACAAATACAAACGAAACGCTACAGTTGCGCATTTATGGCAAAATACCAATTTTGTCACTCCCAAATTGGGAACTAAACAAGGCCTAAATAACAAGGGAGACATGAGTCACCCTTGAGATTATTATATTGCAGAGTTCCAGAGAACTGGTGAATGGACAGAACAAGCCTCACGATGCAGGCTGCAGTCATTCAAAAGGATACTTAAGGAGGTGTTTGGATACGAGGTGTTAAACTTTAACAGTGTCACATCGGATATTCGGATGCTAATTAGAAGAACTAAACATAAGCTAATTATAAAACTAATTGCAGAACTCTGTGCTAATTCACGAGATGAATCTATTAAGCCTAATTAATCCATCATTAGCAAATGGTTACTGTAGCACCACATTGTCAAATCATGGACTAATTAGGCTTAATAGATTCGTCTCGCGAATGACACTCCATCTGTGCAATTAGTTTTGTAATTAGCTTATATTTAATACTCCTAATTAGCATCCAAACATCCGATGTGACAGGTGTTAAACTTTAACACCTTGTTGCCAAACAGGCCTTAAATAGGAGAACTAACACATCGATATGAACGAAAACAAGCATAGTTCAATGTTCAAACGTCACACGAAATACATAGTAGCATGACTCCACAGTTTCAGTCATACATGCATTTGGTAACAGTGTTATGAACGTAGAAGACACTGCAAAGTGCAAGCCACAAGAGCACCCAACGCCACTGAGGTGTCAAATGTGGCCGTGCATTTTTCAGGGCCCCCCGCTGAGCTTGACCCGCCAGGCGTGCAGCTTCCCGGCGTAGTGCTGCTCGACGTTGAGCGCGCCGGAGAGGTGGACGTCGCACACCGGGCACTTCACGTTCATCTCCCCGGCGAGGTAGGCCACCTTGTTCCGGTGCTTCCGCCCCTTCTCGTGCTGCTTCAGGTGCCACGCCGTCATGCACAGCACGCCGCAGAAGGCGCACGGCACGGTGGGCCTCTTCTTCGCGGCCGGGTGCTTCGGCGGCTTGGGCAGCGCGGACCTTCGCTTGAGTGGTGGGGGCATGGCGCCGCCGGGGCCGGCGCGCGCTGGCGGCGGGGCGGCGGGCGGGGCTAGGGCGCGGCATGCGTTTGGCGCCGGTTGCGGAACCGGAACGTGCCGCGCCCTATGCGCGTCCACCGGCGGCGGGGCGGCGGGCGGGGCTAGGGCGCGGCATGCGTTTGGCGCCGGTTGCGGAACCGGAACGTGCCGCGCCCTATGCGCGTCCACCGGCGGCGGGCCGGGGGTGCGGTGGGCGTTAGGTGCCGGTGGTTGCGGCTGGGCAGGCGCCCTCTGCCCTGGTGGCTTGCGCTGGTACTGCTTCGGCGGCGGCTGGCGAACATCCGGGAACCCCGGAGGCGGCGCGGTGGCCGGCCTCTTTGCCCATGGGTGATTCGCTGGTGGAGGCAGAGGAGGAGACGGTGGTGGTTGTACCTGTGGAGCGTCACACAACAGTGATACAAAAATCAGTGGTATTCAAATGCAATTTTTTTTTGAACGAAGTATTCAAATGCAATTTGTAATGAAGGTGAAATGAATTTAGGCATAAAACTTCAAATCGGTACAGTCAATTATTAATTGGCTAAAGATCTGGTAGTCTTGAGAATTAGGATCATTGCAAAGTTATTTTTAGAGGATATATGTAACCAAAAGAATGTGTGCAGTAGTAGGAACAGCAAAATGTGACAGTAGGTAAGTAAGCTGTGACTGAAGCAAGAAAGCAGAAAGGAGGAACTGTAATATTCGATTTGAGAAGTCAGACTCTGTAACAATAAACGACTGTTTACAAATTTAGTGCAATATAATCTTTCTGCGTTATGTTTGTTTAACTGAAAAGTACAGCTGCAGAGGATAATTCTACCAATTTGAACTACTATCATTTGAGCCAAGGCTACTGAACTACCTTTCAGGTTTGGCAGTTTGGCATTAATAGATGATGGTAACAGTCAACAGAGAATGAAGATGAGGCTGTACGCTAAAGGATACAGTTCTAGCTGTGTCAAACTGTGTGTTTTCACGGCTACTGCTATTCAAGTATGGGACGTATGTCACATTGCTACTCAGAGATTAAATCGAAACAAGTACGCGAAATTAGAATGAAACAGATGCAGTCCAAAAACAAGAGTTTTCAGTTTCTCTGAAACAACCGCAGAGCAATCTCATCTCATGCATGCCTATTCAAGAAAAATGCTACTACTGCAGAGAAGCTACTCAACCTTTTTTTCTCTGAGGTCACATTAACTGCCATGCTTAGACTTGGCACAAACAAAACCAAATATACAAGCCCAAATGCAAAACTGCATGCTTGAATCCGAACATGACTTCAGAATTCAAACTCACATTCTTCAACAGAAAGGAGGAAGTGATGGATTGTGCCTAACCGGTGGCTCTGGGGGAGGCGGCGGCTGGGCACTGCTGCCAGAGGCGCGCGGGCCCCTCTTCCTGAGCTCGACCATGCGCTGGACGTCCTTCCCGAACTTGTTCCTCAGCTCTTGGTCGCTGAAGGCCAGGCTGGACAACTCATCATCTTCCTCTTTGATCACAGCAGCGGTACCCGGAAACGGCGATGCCATGCTCGTCGGTTGCTCGGTGCACTGACGAGCGATGAAGATCTCTGCAACCTGAAGAAGAGTTCAGTTACAAACAGCAAAATCATCTCGTGAACCAGAAAAAAAAAGATAACACCCAGGAATAACACTGCTCTACTCACAGGGCAACTGGGCAAGAACTGCTTTACAGAAGAAAAGGCAGGGCAAGAACAAACAAATCCAAGGTATGTTTATACCATACTGCTCCTGTACTGAGGAAGTGAGGAGTGCCTTTATCCCGCGTTGGTTAGCCTCATGCCTTCTACATGTCAGCGCGATTGTGTTGGGCCCAGCCATGGGCTAGCCAAATCTCCGTTGGGCCCTAGTTGCCCAAGGCGTTGTTTAGTTGGTCAATTTGGGAGATGCAAAATTACTGTGGCAGCACTGTAGCACACTGTAGCATTTCGTTTGTATTTGTGAATTATTATCCAAATATTGACTAATTAGGCTCAAAAGATTCGTCTCGCAAAGTACAACAAAACTGTGCAATTAGTTTTTAATTTCGTCTACATTTAGTACTCCATGCATGTACCGCAAGTTTGATGTGATGGGGAATTTTTTTTTTGCATAGTGTCAAAGTTGGGAGTTGGGGGTAACTAAACGTGGCCCAAATCCGCGTGCGTCCCCGCCCGTGGCCGTCTCATCAGCCCAACCTGACTTCGGGGGTGTTTGGGAGGAGGGGGTTAAATTTTAGCTCCCGTCACATCGAATGTTTGACACTAATTAGGAGTATTAAACCTACCCGTTTTCTTCCACTGACTTATTTTTACCACCCGTCACATCGAATGTTTAGATACTAATTAGGAGTATTAAACGTAGATTATTTACAAAACCCATTACATAAGTGGAAGCTAAATCGCGAGACGAATCTATTAAGCCTAATTAGTCCATGATTTGACAATATGGTGCTACATGAACCATTCCCTAATGATGAATTAATTAGGCTTAATAGTTTCGTCTCGCGATTTAGCCTAGGGGTTCTGCAATTAGTTTTGTAATTAGCTTATGTTTAGTCCTCCTAATTAGTATCCGAACATCTGATGTGATAGGGCTAAAGTTTAGCCCCCTCCTCCTAAACACTGCCTTCATAGACGTTCAAACCAGGCTCGAGCCCATACCAGGCTCGACGGAGGTCGGCATCGATAGGCAGCTGCGAGTCCTGTCTCGTCCACGGAACTTTCTACCGACTTCGAGTCGGTTCCGTCCCACTCGGTTTTTATATTCCAAGGAATCTAACGGCTCCACCGTTTGTCTTCCCCCAAATTCCAGTTCCTCTCTCGCCGCCGTCTCGCGAACCGGGGCAGCGCGGAGATGTCGTACCTGCTGCCGCACCTGCACTCTGGGTGGGCGGTGGACCAGGCCATCCTCGCCGAGGAGGAGCGCCTCGTCATCATCCGCTTCGGCCACGACTGGGACGAGACATGCATGCAGGTAACGGCCCCTCGACCGGCTAACCCTAGCTTTTTCTACCGATGCTTGATTTGTGAAATTCGCTTGCGTCTAGTTGCTATTCCTGCCCGTGGATTTGTTTGCGGGTGAATCGTTGGCGTGTGGGTTGATGGTGCGGGTGCGGAGTTCGTGAAGTTGGGGCTAGGATTTGTTGTGGAGATGATGTGGATAGGGTAGGGCGAGGTTTAGCGTAATCTGACCTAGGAACCTGCTTATTGATACATATGAGTAGTGTCCCAATTTTTGCGAATTTTGCTGCTTAGCAAAGTCGATTAAAGATCCGTTGATGTTGTAATACAGAAGGGGGAAATAGATGACCGGGGATCTCAGGGCAGCAGTACTACTTAGCTTATCAAAATATGCTAAAATCGATTTTATTGATGAAATTGTTATCCTTCAGCTGTGCTATTACTAGGAGATATTTTGTTTGTCTGTGGGAAGAGTTTAGTTCCTCGCTACCCCTTAAAATAATAATAAAAAACCTTGTGTTATGTTAGTAGTTTGATAAACTGACATTCCACTTCACCCAAAGTCTGAAGTTCTCAACAAATTTTGCTCAAAAAGAATTGAATTTAGTTGGTACTTAGCTGATGCACGTTTGGTCTCTGAAATTCTGTTGTGTAGTTGCCTTCTACACTTTGTGTGAGTTTCTTCTTGTCTTCTGGAGCTATCTGCCAAAGTGCCAATTGGACATAGACATGGTATGTGATGTTGAATGTGGTCTACTTCGGTCATGAATTTGTAGTTGTGTGGCAACAATGCAGACTTGCTGATAGATTAGAATGGGGGTTTGATATGGTGTCACTTAAGCTGGTTATTACTGATGCCAAAGAGAATTATGAATTGCAGTGATTTTGCTAATTTAGATTCAGTTGCAAAGTTTGAGAAGTTTTGGCTTACTACTAGGTAATGATGTTCTGGGACCTTGGGATAGCACTTCTACTAAGCTGATTTAAATATGAGAACAAACCATCTTACTACTCAAACCCAGCCACTCCCTGGGTTATTCTCCATTGTCACATCCTACAGGGTTGCTCTCTTGAGCCTTCCTATTATCATAGGGTATCTGATCAGTTTGAATTCGAAACAGAAGTGGGAAGTTCAGAGCGTTTCATTTTACAGGAAATTGTCTAATATTTAACTCATGCTAGATTTGAGATTCTCTTCCACATATTGGGATTTTGATGTCATTCAAAAGTAACTAGGTCTTGTATTTGACTTTCTTTTAATGTTTTGGTTGCACTTTGACTTTCTATCATACTTTGGTTCTCGACAATTTGGCACTGCCATATGCTTCTATGACTCTTCCTATATCCAGCATTGTTAATTTCCTTATCCAGCATTATTCTGACTCCATTTTTATCTTATTTATGTTTAGATGGATGAAGTGCTGGCTGCAGTTGCAGAGACTATAAAGAACTTTGCGGTTATCTACCTTGTTGACATCACCGAGGTTCCTGACTTCAACACGATGTACGAGCTGTATGATCCCTCGACCGTGATGTTCTTCTTCCGGAACAAGCACATCATGATTGATCTTGGGACAGGAAACAACAACAAAATCAACTGGGCCTTGAAGGACAAGCAGGAGTTCATTGACATTGTGGAGACTGTGTACAGGGGTGCCCGGAAGGGCCGTGGTCTGGTGATTGCTCCAAAGGACTACTCCACCAAGTACCGTTACTAAAGCCATTTGTGTTGGCTATTGTTGTGTAAGTAATTTCTGGCCTACCATGTTGGCCAAGTTGCAACTCGACTTGGTGACCGACTCCAGGGTTCTGAGTGTTGGTTAACTTCCTTGACATCTAATAAAATTGTAGCTGAGCTGATTGATGGAATATTGAAATTGTCTCCTTGGAATACGAACGCCTGTTTTTGTGTTCCACTCACTCTCCTGCAAGCCAGTCAATCACACTGGTCACCAAAGTTAGGAATTTCATCGGTGACAACTGGCTAAAGGAATTTTATCAAATGATTGGACATCTAGAATATAATTAAGCTCTTATATAATGGCTTGTTCTTAAGGAATTTTACTGGATTTCTCACACAAGGTCAAAGTTCTAAACGAAATTCACTTATGCCTATCATTCTATTCTAGTTCCTCTGACCCTATC
Source organism: Setaria italica (assembly GCF_000263155.2). Classification (NCBI taxonomy): domain Eukaryota; kingdom Viridiplantae; phylum Streptophyta; class Magnoliopsida; order Poales; family Poaceae; genus Setaria; species Setaria italica. The sequence continues at coordinate 15,555,233 of NC_028458.1, read as the reverse complement.
GTTTTCTTGATCTCCATCCAAACGTGCATTTCTACAGTATCCAACTTTTATCCCGTTCCATTGAATTTGAGGTGTGCACTCTAATCATGTGTTTTAAGAATCTTCTCTTCGGCCTTTTCGGGACCGAAGAAGAATTTTGGGCTCTAGGAGGCGAGCCCATCGGGTCATCACCATTCACCAGACTTTTTTTATTTTTTTATCTTTTTTTTCAATTTTGCAGAAAAAATAATCAATCGAAAAATTTGCAGGAATGGAACGGCGGTAATGTCGCTACCGCCAGTTGAAACGGCGGTTCGAGGGTTGCATCACTGCACAGCCTCCTACCACCGTGTGAAACGGCGGTAACCTGTTACCGCTATTTTGTACGGTAGTATCGGCAGGCTCCAAGGGCCTGGTTTAGCCGGGTTTATTTGGGTGTTGGATGCTATAGCCGGTTGAAACGGCTATAGCTGTTTGAACCGGCTATAACTCTATTTAATTTTTATTAGTTATTTTTCGTGTATTAAAAGTGAAATATATAGTTCTATGTAACTTCGTAATCTGAGAGAGGTAGAGTGATTGAACGAAATAATTGAAAATGATTTAACTCCCGGTCATTAGATACATAGTTATTTCCAGCAAGATTAAAACAGATATAAACAAAATTCATGCATAACATACGAACAACAATGACTCTAGGGTGAACAATTAATTATAGATTGCAGTGGCATGTGCGGCACGGATGCTATCCTAAACCAATGTCGTTGATAAACCTAGCATGCTTTAAGTAATTGAAATAGTCGGGGAAAGAGCCATGTCTACTTCCTAGTAGAACTGACTCTGCGAGAACTGTGACAGTCCAGCTCCATAGTAGCCAGCACCCCCAGAGGATGGCGAAGACGGGGGCGATCCTTGTGGTGGTGGTAGGGGCACTTGCACCATGGATCGGTACAAATCAAGTCACCTGCGATGTTAACCGCCCAAGGATTTGCATCAACTTTGGATTGAAGATCCTTGATCTTACGCTCCAGGTCAAAGATCTTGCACTTGAGGTAGTGTATGTACTCTTGGGTTGGCTCAGAAAGTGGTGGATCGACCCATTTGACATAGCGTCAGTTTCCTTCATCGAGATAATACTGAACGTGATGTTAGTTTGTAGCACGAGAAGCTTAGAAAGACTAATGAAGTAATAACTTGACTCACCAAGCCATACGGGCATCAAAAGAAACCGCGGCTTCCATTACCGTAGCCATCATAGAGCTGGATGACACAGGCCACGGGATGACACATTGGCCATGCATCCTGATGTCATAAGGCCTAAGGGAGTTTGGAGGGGCGTAGTTAGCCCTGTCCTCCAGAGGGAACTCGTCGAGAGGTGCCTCATACTCCGTTGGGCCAAAAGAACCTGGCCAAGTAATGGTGGTAATAGGAGCACCCCCTCCTCCTCCCCTCGTCCCACGACCTCTCCCTCTTACGGATGCCATAGTTCTTACTCATGCTCAGTGGCGTGGAAGGATATGGGAGGGGGGGGTCCAATATAAGGAGTGCTGAGATGGAGATGCACTGCGCCCCCATGTGCTCGGTACCCTGTCGTGTTCAATCATCCTAAGAAATGGTACATATAAGTTTCGCAGGTGCAGGGACGTAAGGGTTAGTGTGGAGTCCCATCCGCCTGATAAGGCTTCACGTTTAGGGTCCTTGCAGTCTATAGTGTAGGCTTTTCAGTGAGGGTTCACGTCAACAGTGGCTATTTCAATACAGTACTGCCGCAGAGTAGTGTAATGGGAATAGTGTGGAATCTCAGTACTCGAAGCATGAAGATGAAATGTTATAACAGTACAAGCAACAGTACAATGGCATCCGAGGCGCCCAACATGACAAACCTAAAGAGCACCTTCCCTAGGATAAAATGCATTAGGTAATGTAAATCGGTGGAGGACAAATAATGGTCTACTGGGTGAATCGGTGAAGTTTCCCCTTCCCGCTGTTTTGGAGGAACATTCTACCTCCTGCTTCTTTTGTCATTCTTCTTCCTGGAGGAGCTGCGCCTGACGAGCTTCGAATTCATCCTCCTACCGTTTCAGTGCTGCCTCTCGAGCACCTAACTGCTCGCGCTGTCTCTGTAGTTCATCCTTCTTGCCCTTCAAACGGATTTGTTTTTGGCGGACACGTCGTTCTTACTTGAGCCGAGAAGCACGTGCCGCATCTTGAGCCGCTTCCATCCTACCATAGTATTGGGCTTTAGTCTCTAGAACCACTGGGATTATGGGCACCTCCCCTAAAGGCCTATTCTCGATCCATTCCATGAATGTAAATGCCTCTATGTTTATTCCTGATTAGTTCAAGGTACCGGTATGTAGAACACATATTTCAAATATTTACGAACAGACTGACCTTGAAATCATTGTCAATGTCGGGATACTTGAAATACTTACACCCTTCTTCCTCCTAGGTATGCGATCCTCCCATACCTGCAACCACGCACGGAAGCCGCAGTGGAATTTGGGGTGCTCATTCCATGGTGGAACCCCATTTCACTCCTCCCTCCACGACGACATTTCATAGAGGGAGAAGCAACCTCACTGCAAACGGTGGATTCGGGTTGGGAAGTGTTAGTAGTGCGTGTGAACGTTGCCTGAATGTCTCATATACAGAACACTACTGAGATGATTCATGGACCATGTCCATAATGGCAAATGGAAAAGGACATCGATGCACATCGTAGCCTATACCAGCCTAGCTATCAAAGTCTCTGCACCAGCCTACATAAAGTCGATAACATCGTAGCCTGCACTGGCCTACATAAAGTAGTCTGTGAATGAGCACACATCATAGTCCACAGAATCGTACACATGATAGCCTACATCGGCCTACAAAAAATAAAGGAGGTCCTATGCACTAAATGCATCCTCACTTGAAACGAGACTCATCGCGACCACGACCATGCCTCGCTGCCCGCTGCGCTGCGCTGGTCTGGTACTGGTCGTACGTGAAGGGCTCCGGTGGGGCAACCTCACAAGGCACGTCCTGGTGCGGCCGCAGGTGGTGTCGCGAAGTCCTTAGTGGCGCCCTGTGTCAGAGGCACGAGGGCGTCACCCAACTGTGAAGGACCTAGCTTGTCAGGGTCGTATTTGAAAATGGAGTCCACCCATGCCGAGCTCGACCTCTGGATCTCCTCCTCAACGAAGTCCTCATTGGTCTCTCTGCGGCCTGTGTACCTTGTTATCGAACCAAAAAAATGTTATTGTCAGTTTCGTTCCGTATTTAAAATGGAATAGAAACCATGTATTTATGACGCACTGAGCTCGTGTAGCTCTGTACCCGGTGGAGCTGAAGACAGTCCCGCTGCATGGTAAGCTCGGTAGTGCTGCGGAGTTGTGTTACAACATTATAAGTTAGTATGAGGAATTGGACAATATTTGACCAATGAAAAATGACAAAGTAATGAACACGTACCTGTCGGGGTCAAGTACTGCAGAATAATCAACGTGCCGGGGGGAGGGGGCTACCCAACACAGTGCTCGTGGAACAGTCAATGGCCCGGGGGTGAGTGCATGTGCCTGTGGTGCACAAGAGGGGCCGGGGTACGGCGTACGAACGGGTGCCGGAGAAGATGAACCGTGCTTTTGAGTAGGAGCTGGAGAGGACGAACAGGGGTAGGCAGCCCGTGGTGGAAGCACGACGTCCGCGTGACCACCACGATAGCTGATGGCCCTCATGAACCTACTACAGAGGCCCAATGCCCTCCTGTACAATGTCTCGTGGTCTCTCATATTCATGTCGTGGAAGTGCTTGACGTCGTAACTCAATGCCGTCTCTACCTCTGCAATAATGTTGTACTTTTGCCAAGGATAGAGTTCAAGTTAGGCACACCACATAACGCAGTTTGAGTAACAAATGATGCGGAAGCTTACCTTGATGTCGAAGTTCACGTCCCTCGAACGCGGGTAGATCTGCATCATAGGTGCGGTCTCCGTCGGTGGCTGCCTCGGAATGTACATGACGCACACACATGTCCTCCGCAAGAACCACCGCAAGTACACTACGAAAGCATCGTCGTCATGTGGCCAGTCCTCGTGCACCACCTCCTCCAAAGCGGCCGCCCACATCTTGATCCACGGAACCATCCTCGAACCCCACAGGGTCATAGGCCCACTACCACCCTGACGGGTCCACTTAACATAAGCATTGTGCAACGGGTTAGGGCAACGAAAAATCTTTATTACAAGGAGAATGATTGGATGGGGTGTACCTATGAATGGCGGCCGGGACAACGTGAGTAACAGGGACTAGGGACTGCTGGTACCGGCCGAACTGCCTCATCACATGGTGCACCGCGTATTCCTCGACGTGGATGTCGTACACCAGTGGCTTCATCGTCATCCAGTACTCCATGTCTCGAAGGCACAACGAAGAGAGCCCATGCGGGGCACGAGCATGCACCTCCGTTGCGGTGTGGGGTCTCCACCTCACGTCGGTGTCGACAAGAGCGTCGAACTGACCGATGAAGTCTAGGTACGACTTCTTCTTCTGCACCCCAACCCACGATCCCTACAATAAATAAATTCATGAAAATGTTCACTAATCGAAACTTGAAAGCATGCATCATATGAATTGAGTAATTGTAGGTGTAGTATCGTACCTTTCTCAAGCACCACAACGACCCCATCGTGGGCCTTTCGGCATCGTCGTGGTCGAAAGGCAGCTTCGGGTAGGTGGCCAAGTCAATCCGTGGCTGATCTATCGGGAAGCACTCGTACGACCACAGCTGAAGCAGCAATGGGCAGCCAACAAAGATGGGCTCCATCGAGTTTACCTTGCAGCAGCTAATGCAAAGGCCCTTGTAGGTCGCTGCCAATACAGCTGAACCCCAGCTGTGCAGTGGAACCTCGTCGAGCGAGGCCTCTGATATGGCCCTCTTGTAAGGAAGTAGGTGCTTAGGCACCGAGTTCCCCTGAGACATGCAAAACATGATCCACCCAAAGAGCCACAGCAGGTACGTCTCCAAGTGCCGCGCAACTGTGGCGTCGTTGGTGTCGGCTCTCATGTAGTTGACCTACACAACACTAAAAGTTAGTTGACAAATTCGCAAAACTTAGTGAAAATGATATGAAAAGTCAGGTAAATAGCTACTCACACTGAACTGCATGAGCCACTTCTTCGTGGGCCCGTGTGTTGTGCTGAAGGTCTAGTACGGCTCGGCCCGATTGTTCCACTGAACGTGGGCAAACCGGGCCAAAAGCTCCTCATGCCAGCTAACTAGCATATCCTCCGCAGCAACGGCCCTCCCGACACATGGAAGCCCAAGAAGGAGCGAGACGTCCTCAAGTGTCGGGGCCATCTCACCCGATGTGAGGTGGAATGTGTGCATCTGCTAGTAGTGACATGTCGAAGTGGAAGCGTGTCGACTTCTCCGCCTTCCTCACGCCGACGTCGACCGTGTCTCCCTCAACCAACCTCGCTAGAGGGATGAGGCCCACAGCGGTAGCCTGTACCATGCATACCATTTATTAGTTCAAACAACGCAGTGTTACAACTTCAAATTTATTTAACTAAGTAAATTGTACCTCGAAATCCAACGGGCGTCGATCGACATCGTCAAAAGTAGGACACGTGCCTGAAGCGTGCCGAGGTTGGCACCCCGTACGGCTGACATAAACGACCTGTGAAGGCCGTCCAAGGTAGGTTCGAGCAACTCGGGGGGTCTGATACCCCTCTCTAGCCTCCTCCGCCATACCTGCAACACGTAAAATATTAGTACATGATGAAATAATAAAAGCGCAATACATTTCAGTTACTTCAAATACTACATAAATCAAATAGAATGCACTACACATGAGATATTCGAAAGACAACACAAACAAAAATAGTACATGATATGGAAATATTACAATGTCTTACTACTACAACATAGGTTACATTCAACAATGTAAGAATTACAGGAGTCTCTCGACATACAACAAACGTCACGAATTACATTACATATGACAAGATTCGCAAAATGTACGAGTTCACAAACATACAACACACTTGATTACTCCCGCCTCCATATGTCATTGCAGGGCAATTCTTGTAGGTGTGACCTCCTTGATGACACTTGGAGTAGAGGCGGACATCATAACCGGCTTCAGATTGATTCATGTTGTTCCGGATGCGTCTGTTCTTGAGTCGCCCGACCCCTTGGAATATTTCTAGATCAGGGTCAGGGATGTAGCGCGCGACATTACCAGGATTGTTTATGAAGTTCCATAGTAAACGATATCCATAAACCTTGTTCCTCCAAGTGTGCCATATAATTTCCTTTAAGAAGTAATGTGGCATGAACCGACGAGGCTGAAGTCCCCCTGCCTCGTTGCATGCAGCAATGACATGGGTGCAAGGCCTGTGCAACAACCTTGGCTTCTGACAATAGCAAACACACCCTTCATTGGTAATGATGCACTCCTGTGTGTGCTTCTCGCGCCTCCCCCCAAACGACCTTTGTCCCTGCAAACAACCTCGAACCGGTGTTCCACGGCACCCACTTCATTGACACGATACTTATGAGCCTTCTTAATCGCCTCCACCATGTATTATGTCATCTTGTACCCATAAATTTTGTGATTGTCGCGCATTTAGTTATCAGCCACCGCGTACCATTCCCTGAAGTACTTCATGGTGCAGTATAAGAAAATTCCACGATACCAACAAGGGGCAGTCCCCTAACACCGCATAGGACCCAATTGAAAACCTCAACTAGGTTTGTAGTCATTATACCCCACCGAGCACCTCCCTCATCATAGAGTATTGCCAAATTTTCCTTTGGCTCATGCTCAATCCACTGTGAGAAGCTCTTGATGGACCTTCCCCGTCTTCGCCTGACATTCAGGCCATCCAGTCCAACGTCCTCCAGAGACACAGGGTGGTCGGCCTCGCTGTTTACCAGCCTCTTACCTAGTTCTTTGGACTGTTTTTTGTAAGGTAATTAAGTTTCTTCCAAAATAGGTTGAATTTCCTCTCCTGATTCTGGATACACAGCCACTTAAACATTTTTATAAGGGTCTTGTTCTTAAGTTGACTATAGAAGTTTGCCCCCATATGCCTCATGCACCACCTACTCTTCATGTCCGGCCATATCGGCACCCTGAAACGCTCCACATTGCCATTATGTAGGTCGTCGATTGCTTGTAGAATGCCTTTGCGCCGATCATGAATTAGACAAACACCCTCCACGTCCTTCACAATCATCTGCTTCACCCTCTCCAGGAACCAATACGAGGTATCTCCAGACTCCTTCTCCACAAAGGTGCGTCAGCGACAACACCTGATTGTTACTATCGGACCCAATAGCTGTCAAGATTGTGCTTTTATACCTTCCAGTTAAAAATGTGCCATCAATGCAAATGACTGGGTGGCATCGCTGAAAAGCTTCAATGCAAGGACCAAAGGCCAGAAATGATCACTGCAGGACCTATTTGCCTATAAACTGAGCACATGGATAGACTTTCAGGTCGTAGTAGCTTCCTAGGTTCCTCTGGCATATGGTGTGCAACAGGAGAGGGAGGTTGTCATACGATGTTTCGTACGTACCCCACTTCATCTCCAACACCTTCTAGTTGGCTCGGTAAGCTTTGTGGTAGCTAATCTTATACTTGAATTTCACCTCTATGGCACAAACAATCGACTTAGGCACGAAGCTGGGATTCTCTACTATCTGAGGATACATGTATTGAGCAACAAAATCAGCAGTGAGGTTATGGTGTGTTCCTTCCAATTCATCCAGCAAGCATTGGTGCTCAACCACTGTAGTCATCTCCCAGTAATCCTTTTACTTTCCCTTTAATGCGTGCACCCTAAACGGGTAATTGCTTCTCGCACAGCACACATCATACACTGTCGGGTTGCTCTTCATCACCCTGAACTGCCGTTGCAAAGACAAAGTGGACCATCGCTTCACAGTTGCCTTCACCTCATCCCCACTAGGGTACTAAGGCATCCCCACATAAGTAGAGACTAAATGCGATACAAATATTAGTCCCAAGAGGCTGATAACACATTTATTCAACAGATGGTTCAAAAACCGTACAACTCCCGAAGGAGCGGGCGGGCAAGCCACACCCAAAGGAGAAACAAACCAACAACGATACAGATCCAAGTTGTCGTCCAGTCGGACCCCGGGCTACAATCAAAACTAAGCGACAGCGGAAGCATTCTGCAAAAGCCAACACCACAGGCAGCGTTGGGTGCGGAAGCGACCTCCTACTCGAAATCTTCGGCGACGAAGTCCGGGTCTTCCTCTGAAGCAACAAAACAAGGGTGAGTACAAAAAGTACTTAACAAGTCCAACCCGAACCACGAAGGGGGATACAAGAAAGAATGTGCACAGGATATAATAAGGATAATGCTAAGGTTTATTTGCAGTAAAGCTAGATTTTAACACATGCAATGGTTCATTTTCAAAAGAGTTTTCACAAAGCATTTCTTTTAGTAACCGAATCATTAAGTGGGGTTGATCCTACATAAAGGATCCAAGTTTTAATGCTACTGGACTCCCCGTCCGCAATAGCTCACGACACAACTGTCGGACACTTCCGAAATCCAACACACGCCATGAAAAACATCCAAGCACTACTTATGTGACCAAGCCGTAACTCGTCCAATGCCGTGGACACGGCTACTCAGATAGGTTTTAACTCTGCAGAGGTTGTACACTTTTCCCACAAGTAGGGTACCGCAGCACGATCATCTTAGTGTCGGTGCAGATCCTAACAAAGCCATTACCCACCTTAGTTAAGCCTAACTAGTCAACATGGAAGCAACCAAGGGGTTAATGAACCACCAACGAGGTATTAACCAGGACCTAAGTTCACACAGTTCTTATTCTTTGTCCATGGTCTCCCGTTGCTCACCAGCTCTCCTGATGACTAACAGACTAGCTAGTGGGATTTATGCTAAGCCGTTACCACATACAACGGTTGAGTGGTTGCACGATGGTTGGGTTAGGCAAGTTGACACATCAACTCGGTCCTTAATTTGTGACAAGATGGATATCTCCCAACCTTGCTCAACCACCAAGGTACAAGCCCAACTTATTCATTTCACACAAGAAACACCCATCCATCTCATCCAAGCATGTCTTTCCTTCATTTCCGGAAACCCATTTTCCCTTTTAAAAACACTCACTCGTTTATTCTTTAACAAAACACATTGTAGTCATGATTGAATTGAGTAAAAAGACCCTAAGCATTCTAGCAGTAATTATCATCAAAACAGAGCAAGTCATATTTAGAGATAATTATAGGACAAGCAAGGAATAATCATAAGAATCAAGGGGTGGCTATCCAACCATGTTTCAGCGGTAAAACAATATGCAATTTATAGAACAGGCCAATAGGTTGTGTTTGAAAAACTAGGATCAATATGCATCAAAGGGTGAGATTGGACTTGCCGTCCTCAAAGCCTTCCGGGAGTTCCTGCTCATGGTGCTGGTCTTCGAGCTCAGGCTCATGACCAAACTCCTCCTCGTCCTCCTCCTCGGGTACTCTGTGATCTACGGCACACAAAATCGGGCACACAATAAATAAAAGAAAATTAAAGCTTTACCCGTTGAGATCGAACAGAGAACATGAAATTTGGAGATGACTCGGCGGAAGTATATTGGAGGATGTCATGGTCGAATTTGGGATTAATTGGAGGAAGTTTGGCGCATGAAATGACAAGTTAACGGAGCGTTAGGGGCTTAAAACAAGGTTTAGGACTAAACTGTGAGAACTAAGGACCTATTCGCGAATATTTTTGGAAGGTGGAAGGGCATATTCACGAGAGAACTTTGAGAGAGGTGGCAAGGCTGGTTTGTGAATATGCAAAAGGAGGGGGTTAGATCGGAATTGGAGGGAATTTTTCCCCTTCTTCTTCCCGGCGCATGAGCACAGGGAGGTGGGGGGGGGCAAATCCAGCGGCAGCAGGCCGGCCAAGCTCACTGGCGGCGAGGTCCACGGCGGGGGAAGGGAGAAGGGGTCGTGGGGGACCCATTTTGGCCCTCACCTTGGGCGGATGATGACGGGAGAGGGGACGCCGACGGTGGACAGGGAGGCGGCGGTGGTTGACCTTGCGGCGATGCGCAGGGGTGGTGAAGCAGGGGGTGGCGAGCTGGGAGGTGAGGGTGAGGTGGTGGCGAGGGACGGCCGGACCTTGGCCCTTTCATAGCCGGCAGGAGGGGGCGGGCGACGGCCGGCGGCGTTAATGGCGGCCGTGATTCCCGGTCGGTGGCGTGGTGGAATGGAGCTCCGCGTGGAGGGCGTGGTGGGGCCGGGCTCGAGCGGTGAGGAGCATATGGGGCGCACAGTGATGGTGGCTGGCGTGGGGAGGCTTGCTAGGGGAGGGGTGGCATGGCGTGCGGCAGGGGCGCGGCAAGGCGTCGGGTAGGCGGCGTGCGGGGCGGGCGGCGGGCGGTGCGTGCAGCGTGCAGGGCCGCGGCGAGCGGCAGGGAGCGGCCTGGGCGAGCGGGCGCGGGGCCGTGGTGGCATACGGCAGTGGCACGGGTGGGCCAGGCGCTGGTGCCAGGCGCCAGGAGGAAAGGAGGCGAAGGAAGAAAGAAGAAGCAAGAAGGAAGAAGGAAGAAAGAGAAGGAAGAAAAGGAGAAGGAAAAAGAAGAAGGGGAAAAACATAAAAAAGAAAAGAGATGGAGAGTCGGCGAAAAATGCAGAAACAGTTGGGCACGCGTGACAGATTTTGAGGGCACGTGGTGAAATTTGCGGAGGAAGTAAAGGTGGTTGCCGGCATTGGGTGCCGGGACGGCGAAGTCACCGGGAAGGAAAGGATCTTCGGGAGCTCAATGGTCAAAAGATTTTGAAGACGAATTTTTAGCGGATGATTTAAGTTAGTAAATTTTACGGATGTTACAGGTACAAAGCACCCACGCAAACCTCATCCTCCCTATACTCCCAAGGGATATTTTCCCCTACGTTGACCTATAGGGTGGAATGGTCATAAGTTGACCAGTTCCGTGGGATAGGGTAAGCATCTTACTCATCCGACGAGTCATCATCCATGGCACCATTGGCCTTTTCTCCTTCCCTCTCCACATGCTCAACTAACTCAGGTATGTCTTCCCCCTCATCAGCCTCCCCATTTGGCTCACGGGTTGCAACATTATCTTCTGCATCTCCCTCTTCTGCCCCATCTTCATCATTTTTTTCATTTGGGCCATCAATACTCTGCACACCTTCCTCGGCTTGAACTTCAGTACCTCCCACTTCTTCTTCCATCTGACTGCTAGACCCAACCTTCATTAACACTTGAACATACAATATGAGCGGTAAACCACGCTTAGTGCAACCATTTACATAAACCCGGTAGTTCTGGGTTCCTTCAATCGGGATCAGCTCCCAAAAATTTATGTCAGGCCGTCGCCTCACTACAGCCCTAACAGATAGATCCACTTGATCTCTATCAAGATCGAAAGCCTTACAAAGTAACTTGCATATTGAACACCAATTCCTCTCTCTTGCTCTTGGTAAATTCTTGCAGAACAACTGAAATTCAGACACATTTACCCCCTTCTGGACCATATCTAACCTCCCTCAACCATAGAACATTTGGAAAATAAATCGACATGCTTGCCAATATACACGACACGAACAGTTGAAATTACTCTCAAAAACTTAAATTAGGTAACTGCAACGACACCTACATTTCAATATACGGTACAAACATGTAACTCTATCATCGATAGTAATAACCATTTTAGAGTTATCCAAAATTACAAACTAATTCATTTCATTTTACCCGATTAATATACACGACACTACCATAGGCAATTAGTAAATATTACTAAATTAACCTAACCCTAAACAACGGGTCAATATACACGATATGAAAAAAAATTCAAACTAAATCTAATAATTCCAACTACCCCTAAAACAACTACATTCATAATACCTATACATAATATAACCCTAGCATTGCAAATAATATTCATCTAAAATTAATCTAAATAAATCAACTAACTAATTTTACCATCACCTAAATACCTAAGCTAAATCCACTAAACCAACTAAGCTACGTTTTTCTATGTCTCAAATCCACTATACTAACTAAACTACATTTTTCTATGTATCAAATCCACTAAACTAACTAAATTAACTACTAGATCTATCTACTACGAACTAACCTAAACTAGGGGATCTAACGAAGTGAGGAACGGGTCTTCAATCTCCTCTCCCCTCCCTTCCTCCCTCTCTTCCTTTCTTTCCCTTCTCCCTCCCTTCCTTCTTCTCTCCCTCCCTCCCTTCCTCTTCTCTTGCGCAAGCTCGCTCTGGCAGCCGCTCGGCACGTTTTAAAGGCGGTGGGAGCTACCGCCGCCTCAATTGGCGGAACCTTTCCTACTTCCGCCATTTCAAATGGCGGGGCCTGCTACCGCCAGATGGCACGGTGGTAACAGGCTTCCACCAAACGAGCCGGCGGAATAGGCTTCATCCCCCGTGCCATTGGAAACTGTGTGCGGCTCGCCAAATGGGAGGACGGTAAGCGGGATTCTGCGCTGACATGGCGGATGCAGGCAGCTACCACCATTTCACCCGGCGGTAGCTTCTCTTACTGCTGGTTGAGACAGTGGTAGCCCGTTAGCGTCGTTTCAACCGGCGTCATCAGTCTATTTCTGCAAATTTTTTGATCGACTATTTATTTATGCAAAATCGTAAAAAAAATATAAAAATAAAAAAGTTCGCATTCACCACGACCGCACGATGCAACGCAACTTCCGGAATTCCTATGTGTTGGGAGTGGACTCATCAGATCATTAGCTCTGAGATTCATGCTAGATGCAGATGGACCGTCCGATGTACTCCTTACCTCCTCTTTTGTCTTTCTCGCTAGTCACCCACTCACCGTACGACAATGCCGCGGCCACATTGGACATTCCTTTTTGGTACCGTGGAAAAAAATTCATGAGGACGGACGGACGGTCCCTAAACTTCTGTCCGTGAGGATTCACTCCGATCCGTGGCTACTACTCCTATCCGACGACGGCAGCAGCAACGGGTTCCCAGGACCTCGCTCGGCTGTATTGAAGCCTAGAGCCTATGAGCCGAGCAATGCGAGGGATGCGCCGAGCCTAGCAAGCATCACCAACAGAGGCATCGGATGACAGCAATAGCCACGCGTCGCTCATCCAGGGTTTGTCCTCACGGAAAGCAGTGTGGTGGGTCAGCTTCGATCTGCCCCTGGCTCTGCTTAAATACGCAAGGTCGCGAGGAACCCGCACGCAACTCGACTAGTAAGGTCCTGCTATGCATGTTATGTAGCTTTATAGTTTTTTCTGAAAAGTTATTGTTGGCTTTCTGGTTCTGAAAATCTAACACTAACTTTTAGAAGATGTGTTTAGCTTGCTGGACTCAAAAAAAACTACGAAAAGCTGAGAAAACTTAGCTTTTCAGCTTTTCATATAAATTCAACTTTTCTGAGCTTCTGACTTTTCGAAAACTGCACGAGAAATTTAATATTTGTTTAAGCTTTTCACGCTGAGAGGCTACACGAAACACAACAAACACAACCTAGATCCGATTAGGAGAACACGGATGCTGATGGCCTGCGGATGGTTGCAACTGTTGTCCGAGTCGTGTTCCGCCAGTCCGACTCGGTTCACCGTGCCGGAGGTTGGTGGACGTGGACGGGCTTCGATTTTTTCTAGCCCGTTGCCGTGTCCGACTCGTGTGCGTTGGCTGGGCTGGGCTAAATCATACTACGATCTGGAAATCTTGTGGGCTGGGCTCGAATGCTTACCCAATACGATTCAACCGATCGGAGCCTAATACGATTCAACAATAACTCTCCGCGTACCATTCAAAAAAACAAATCGTGCTGTATGTTGTGTCCACGCGGCTATCTTTGAGCCCACTTCCAGAATCCTCCGAACTTTTTTTCCCAAGACAAAACAATGTCCCAGAAGCGCATCTTCTAAAAATTCCTAAGGTCCCGTTTGGATCATTGGAATTGAATTCCATCCTAATAATTATAATTTAGACACAAATTAATTAAGCTCATATAATTGTATGTGGAATATAGTTGTATATTATAGTTGGTGATATGGGAGAGATACTTATATGCTGCACTTCTACTATAGAGAAGCGAGTCTAAGAACGTGCTATAAGAATTGAATTCAATTCTAATAACCATAATCTATAGAATCAATTTCCATCTCCCACCTCATGAATTTAAGATAGGCTTATATCTAAACTTTGGAAAGTTGTGGAATGCCACATTCCAACCTAAATTAGCCTACTCCATTAAATAGATTCCAATTCCTTCAAAATGAAGGGATCAAACGGAGCCTAAAAGAAAAAGGGAAGAGAAATCCCAAAAGCGCAAAACCCCGCATCCCCACGCGACTCGATCGATCGGGTCCTCCGCGGCGCACGTCGGGTGTGTTTGGTTACCGGGTTGAACTGGGTCGGAACGGGTTCGACCCCCTTCATCCCGCGTTTGGTTGAAAAACGATGGGGAACGGGTTGGACCCAGATGGGAATATTCCCAGTTGATTCGGGTCGAGCGGATTCCTCCAAAATGGACGGACCGCTCCGACCCAGTTCTCCCTCGCGCGTCCCGTGAAACCAGCTGGGGCCAGCAGTCACCGCTCCAACCCTATCCTCACCTCTCTCACCCCCTGACGCCAGGCGCACGCCGCCTCCTTGCCGTCGCCACCGCCGCCCGCGGCATCCGCCGCCGCCCGCGCCCTTCGCCGCCGCACGCGCCATCCGCCACCGCCCGGACCTTCCGCCGCCGCACGCGCCATCCGCCACCGCCCGCACCATCCGCCGCCGCACGCGCCATCCGCCGCCGCCCGCACCATCCGCCGCCGCACGCGCCATCCGCCGCCGCCCGCACCATCCACCGCCGCACGCGCCATCCGCCGCCCGTGGATGTAGCCGCCCGTGGATCTCGCCGCCGCCGGATCTCGGCCCCGCCCGTGCCTTCCGCCGCCGCCCGTGGACTCCGCCGCCGGCCCCTTCCCCCCATCCGCCGCCCGTGGATCTCGCCGCCGCCGGCCCGTGGATCTCGCCGCCGCCGCCCGTGGACTCCGCCGCCGCCGGCCCGTGGATCTCGCCGCCGCCGCCCGTGGACTCCGCCGCCGGCCCCTTCCCCCCATCCGCCGGCCCGTGGATCTCGCCGCCGCCGGCCCTTGACATCCTCCGCCGCTCCTGACCTCCGCCGGCCCCCTGCCATCCGCCGCCCCTGACTGGTGCCGCCCCTGACTGGTGCCGCCCCTCTGCCATCCGCCGCTCCTGACCTCCGCCGCCCCCCTGCCATTTGTCGCCGCTCCTGACCTCCGCCGCCCCCCTGCCAAGCAACGCCCCTGTCAAGCTCCATCTCCCCCACAAGTCCCGCCCCTGCCAAGCGCCACCCCTGCCATCCGCCACCGTCGTGTCCCCTGCTCTCCAAAAGGTAAGGAAAGTCTACACCATGCTTGACATCTTGATATTTGAACTGTATTAGCTTCGGATGCTCCTGGTTCATAGTATTTTGGGAGATAAATTGAACAAATCATCCAGTAGCAGGACATCCTGGTTCAATGGTCTCTAAGAATAGGTGTTTTTTTCATTCTTGTATTGTAGATGGATAAGAGGACCAAGATTGTAAGTTGTGCTGCTGCTGCATACATGCTGTTGTCAATGATGGCGGTGATTATTCAGTCTAGGAAACGTAAACGATGTACAAGAAGATTTGGTATTACCTATGGGCCTATGGAGGCAAGAGATAGGATGAGAGTAGATTATCTAAATAACAAAATTTGGAAGGATGACACAACTTGCTTGAACATGTTAAGATTTAATAGAGGCAAGTTCTTTCGGTTTTGCAATCTTTTTAGAGAGCGTGGGTTGCTTCAAGATACATGTAACTTGTGTATTGAGCAACAAGTGGGTATGTTTCTAAATACAGTGGGGCATAACCTTAGGAATAGGTTAGTAGGAACTAATTTTGATAGATCGGGAGAAACAGTTAGCCGTTATTTCAACAAAGTACTCCATGCTATTGGGGAGCTGCGAGGGGAACTAATTAGGCCCCCGTCTTTGGACACTCCAAGCAAAATTGCAGGAAACAACAGATGGGATCCTTACTTTAAGGTGTGAGGCTTATCCCTCTTTTGTTTTGAGTTTTGTATTAATCTTACCTCATATGGTCCCTAATTATTACTTTTTTGAAAACATTAGGATTGTATTGGAGCTATTGATGGTACTCATGTAAGAGCATCTGTTCCTAAGAACATTGAGCATGCCTTTCGTGGTAGGAAATCCGTTTGCACACAAAATGTAATGGCAGCTGTAGATTTTGATCTACGTTTCACCTATGTGTTGGCTGGTTGGGAAGGGGCTGCACATGATGCTCTAATTTTACGTGATGCTTTAGAACGTGAGAATGGCCTTCGTGTTCCACAAGGTAATAGAGTAGTAAACTCTCAACTTTTACATACAAATATCAGTTTATAGTATTATAACCAATCTGTCTATCAAATGATAGGCAAGTTCTACCTAGTCGATGCTGGATATGGAGCCAAACCAGGATTTTTGCCCCCCTTTCGTGGTGTTCGGTACCACTTAAATGAATGGGGAAGTAATCCAGTTCAAAATGAGAAGGAATTGTTCAACCTTAGACACTCATCACTACGTGTCACTATAGAGCGGGCATTTGGGGCACTAAAGAGGAGATTCAAAATTCTTGATGATGCTACTCCATTCTTCCCTTTTCCAACACAAGTAGATATTGTTTGTGCTTGCTGCATTATTCATAATTGGGTCATACAAGATGGGCGTGATGAGTTCTTTGCAGAGGATATTAATTGGCCAAGCTACAACCATGCTTCCACACGCACTGGCCAAGAAAATAAGCATGCAGCTATGGTTAATTTCAGGCAGCAGCTAGCAGATCAGATGTGGGCAGACCGTCAAAACAATAATGTTAACTAATATTTGTTTCAAAAATGAATTTTTTTCCAGTTGTATAACATCTTGGCTGATGTATTGCTATTTGTAAGGACATGTTTGATGTTGAATAATATTTTTACGAACATGTTGCTTGCTGAATTTTATGTAATTTGTGGAGATAATGTACATTTTGTCTACGTATTCTATATTGGTGTAATCTATATTTTGGCTATGTATTGGTGCTGATTTTGTATTGGTGATAATCTATATTTTGGCTATGTATTGGTGCTGATTTGGTATTGGTGATAATCTATATTTTGGCTATGTATTGGTGCTGATTTTGTATTGGTAATCTATATTTTGACTATATTTTGGTGCTGATTCTGTACTAGTATTATTACTGATTGTGTTTTTATCTAGCAGAACAATGGAGGAAGTAGGTGAAGGGCGTGGGGGAACTAGTGGGCATGCTACATGGACATCCGCAATGTCTGCTTTAATGCTCTCTCACCTCAATGATTTGGTGGCTACTGGTTTGAAGACATCAAAGGGCTTTAAGAAACACCTTTTCAATGGTTGTGCTAGGGCTATCAATGAGAAGTTCACCACAAGGATCACTGGTGAGCAAGTCAAGAATCATTTGAAAACATGGCAGAAAAGGTATGCAAAGATAAATAGATTGAAGAAGTTGAGTGCAGCCTTCTTTGATGAAGAAAACTGCATGATTACACTAGATGAGGAGCACTACAACGGTCATGTCCATGTAAACTTACTATCTTTGATTAATTCTTAATTGATTGACCGGTGTTAAATTATATTAACTTATTTGTCCTCCATATGTAGGATCACAAGTCTGATGCTGAGTTCTTGAACAAGCCCCTCTTGCACTATAGAGAGATGGAGGCAATATTTGGTAATAGCATGGCTACTGGAAATTTTGCAAAAGACACAAGTGCACCTCTAGGTAGAGAGGAGGATGAGGGTGAAAGTCAGGAAGAGGGGGATGAGGTTACTGGTCATGGTCTAAGTGATGGGCCTACCAATCAAGGGGCAACATCTTGTGCTAGTAGACCAAGTAAGAAGGCCAAGGTAGCTGCAATGGAGGAGGATGGGCTGGTTGCCGCTTTCAAAAGTGTAGGTGAGAACCTTGCTGCTGCCATAAAATTGGTTGCTAAACCTGATAATGAGCTGCCAGCTGACCTATTTGACATCTTGAACCAACTTCCTGGTTTTACTTCAGCACACATATCTTTCTACTATGCTCATTTGGTGGCCAATCCTCACATTGGCAAAGCTTTCTATAATCTGCCATTCGAGCACAAGTTAAATTGGATCACAATGTTCATCGCTGAGAAGTTCCCTGGAATGTAAGGTTGATTTGTTGAGTGGGATGTTTCTTTTGTTATAACTTGAATCTTATATTAGTGTGTAAGTCTTGAACTTATATTATGTAAGGCTTGAATTTGGTGTAACTTGTTGTATTGCCTTGAACTTGCTAGATGTAAGTAAGGCTTCAACTTGATTAACGTTGCTCAAGATTGATGAATTGGTGTGCCTGCTTGCTGCCTCTGTTCAATTGGTTAATTGCCTTGACAAGTGATTTTCTACTCGGCAAATGCATGGTGTTATTCCCATCCCTCTTGGTGAATGTTCTGTTCTTTTAGGATGATTTATACCTATGTGTTTATAACTAGAAAGAAAAGGAGCATCAAATCCTATTTTTACAAGTATGACACAATTGCTACAAACATGAAAGTCTGGAGAAAAGCTTGCATTTCAATAGCCTATTTTGATATATTTTGTAGATCGGTTAAGAAGTTAAGAAGTTGATGATTCTATATTATTATCTAAATTAAACAATACTCAATAATTTTTTACAGTACATAACAGTGCTAGAATGTGATATTGTTGATGAATTGGCAGCTATGTATGTGGTAATCTCACCAGATAGGTGAGCATATTCAGTGTCCAACCCGCATTCTCCAACCAAACAAGAGATGGAACCACTCCGACCCACTTTATCCCCCCAATCAAACAGAAAACTGGGTCCAACTCATCCCTGCAACCAAACAAGAGCTGGGTCGAACCCAACCCAGATAACTGGGTCGGCTCCGACCCAACCCACGTGGTTCCAAAACCAAACACACCCGTCTTCTTCGAAACGACTCCTCCAGAGAGTTCGAACCCATCGTCGCGTCGCCGGAGAGAGATGGTGGTGATCGAGCTGGAGCCGGAGCCCGAGCCCGAGGAGGCGACGCGCCCCTCGCCGCCGGTTCCCGAGGAGCAGGTGGCCACCGAGGCCGCCGGGGAGGCGGCGCGCCCCTCGTCCCCGCCGGCGCCCGAGGAGCAGGCGGCTGCCGCGGCCGGCGGGGAGGCGCCGAGGGCGGAGGAAGGGGAGGAGGAGGATGCCTTCGAGGACGCGCTCACCGACGAGCAGCTGCGGGAGGTAGGCCGCCAGCGGCCCCCAAATCCCAGCTTCCCCCTCTTCCGTTTGCAACCGCTGTGCTCAAATCTGAAGTTCAGTTGCTATAGCAGCTTGAAATGGTCATTCTAGTTGAACCGATTGCCTGATTCCTGCGATGACGTGAGGTAGCGGATTTGTCAATTGGTAGTCCGGTTGGGTACTAGATTTGGTTGCGTGTGAAGTCCTCAATTGCTGCCCCTATTTGTTTCAAACTACTGGGAGATGGTGCTATGTTTAACTAGTGCCCAGTAGCTGAATAGCTAGGATCTTCATGGCTTACATTGATCATACATCTAATTCTCTATTTTGGTCGGTCCTTTTCATTTCCTTGCCAATAATGTACAATTCTCAGAATGCAAGTGGTCCAGAGGTTTGTTTTGTGGTTTGTTTATATCATAGCTTTTATGGGAGATACTAATTAGTTGTCTGTTTCGTTATAAGTACAAACTGAACGCAATAAAGGCTAACTATCTGCTAGAAAATTATGCATTTGTGGTATGCAAAACTGATTTGACTAACGCTGTACAACTTGTTCTTTAGAAAATGATGCATATGCATGTGAGATATGCAAAACTGATATGACTGGCACAGTACAACTTGTTCTCAAAATTTGCTTACCATTCCACATTTATAACTATCCATTTGCAAGATAACAATAACCCAAATCTTGTTATTGGCATATGCAAAAGTTCAGCAGAACTAGTTGGGAGTAACTGACTGCACATAGTATAAATGGTGGGTTGATTCATTGTCATATAGGAACATTTATGATGCTACTGCTTGGATCTGATTATATTGTTTAAGTTGCTTGCATTAGTTTGGGATCAGATCATGATTAACCTTTGTACTTGCTGCAGAAAGCTAGAAGCCAAGCAAATGATGCAAAAGCAGAAGGAAACAAGCTTTTCAGTGCTGGACAATATGAGGAAGCATTATCACAATATGAAATGGCTCTGCAAATTGCTGCGGAGCTGGAATCTGCTGAGGATATACGCTCCGCATGCCATTCAAATCGCGCTGTATGCTTCTTGAAAATGGTGAGATGTTTTACCTGGTTGGACCATAACTGTGATGGATGTCAATAAAGATTCATATTTGTGTGGCTTAATATTCCTTACTGTTGTGATAATTCAGTAGTGTCACTGTAGCTATGTATTCTCATGAAGATGGTGCCCTACTATCACTACTCGATTATCCTTTTAACTTTTATTAACCTATGATGGGTTTTTCATTACTTCCTGTGTAAATATTCTAAGAAACACTTTTAGAATATGCATATGCTGTCTGGACCTGCTAGAGTAGAGCAGGTGTATCTGGTGTCTAGTACTTAAATCTTTGGTCGTTGCTCCTACCTTTGCCAAAATCTTGTTGTTAATTAGTGTAATTTTCAAATGTTTTGTACTCTTGACCTTAGTCCTTTATTTATTTATTTGGACCAGCACATATGTTGAATAAAGTTTATTTTTTATCTCCTCACAAGCATATCCCAGTGCTGACTCTTGAGTTACTAACTCGTGTTATTAGGGGAAACATGATGAGACGATTAAAGAATGCACAAAAGCACTTGAGCTCAATCCATCGTACCTGAAAGCCTTGCTTCGGAGGGCAGAAGCACATGAAAAACTCGAGCACTACGACGAAGCTATTGCTGGTTAGAATCCCCCCCCCCCCCCCACACACACACACAGTGTGTTTGTTTTTTTAAGAGAAAGGAATGACCTCCATAATGTGTTTGTGATATGTCAATTTCACATCATTGTTTTTCACATGAACATGCATCATTTCAGTTCACTAGTTCTGATTGCTGTCAATTTATTACTGTTCACAGATATGAAAAAGGTTATTGAACTGGATCCTTCAAATCAACAAGCTAAGAGGTCACTGTTCCGGCTTGAACCCCTGGCAGCTGAGAAAAGAGAAAAGATGAAGGAAGAAATGATTGGTAATATGCTGCCTTTTTTCTCAAGTATTTCAAAATAGGATTATCGGCTTGTGATCTCATTGTGGAAACCTGTAGACATCTTAGTATTTCAAAATAGGATTATCGGCTTGTGATCTCATTGTGGAAACCTGTAGACATCTTTTATCTCGTGAGGCTTGTTAGTTTGAGGAGTTCATGCAAACCGAACCAGTATCTACTTTCCAGAAGAGTCATTGATGAAATCATTAGGATGTAGTATGTGCAAGGAACATGGCAAAGCTTTTTATTGCTCGTACAACTTGCACTCAACCAAATGATTGCTCAGTGCTCTCCTTCCATTATCAGGATTTGTTCATTTTATACTAATAATTTTATTGTGCTGCTGTGCATAATGAGCAAGGCGCGTACATGTTTCTTTCAGTGTACCACTTTCCTTATTGCTACTAATGGACTCATGTTATCTGTTGCAGCAAAGTTGAAAGATCTGGGGAATTCTGTGCTGGGGCGCTTCGGAATGAGTGTTGACAATTTCAAAGCTGTACAAGATCCAAACACAGGCTCTTACTCCATTCAGTTCCAGAAGTAAACGCAAGGTGAAGAAATACAGGGGTGAATATGGCTGGGAGGCATATTTCAAGTTAATGCACTCACTGGACCCTTCATTGTAATTGTTCAAGGTGCTTCCGCGTCACAATCATATACATGGTCCATGTTGTTCACGGACACCGTTCCCCTGCAAGAATCCTGCAAATCGTTCTGAACACGAGGGACCCTGGGATATTTTGTTTGCACTTGTTGCACGTTAGAAGTGATTTCCCGAGTGCGAACTTGTATGATAATCATTGCGAACTTCTGGTATTTTCCCCGATACAAAAGTCGCCTGAGATGGAACATGGAAGTTTTCCCCTGTTGTGAAAGGCTTCTCTCTCTTTTTTTCCCGTATCGTAACAGCGCCTTCTCCGTTGAAGTAATGTAGTTTGTTTCAGACTTTCAGTGCCTTCGTCACTACTAATACCCGCAGAGGCTGCGTCTTCCACATCAACGTGACGATTGACGAACAGCAAGCGAATGTGCCATCCGTCCTCTAGGCTCTAGCCCAGATCGGGTGACCGGCGGCAACGCCGCGGCCCGCCCGGTGCCCCCGTCCGGCGACATTACGGGTCATTTCTGTCCTGACTCCTACAGAAGCAAAGACTTCGAGGCCAAGAAAAGCATAGGTTGCGGAGGCAGAGAGAACAGCCGTGCGCCGCGCCTGGCTCCCCGTCACGTCCAATCAACAGCCCCGCCGCCGCCGGGCAAATTTGCTTGCACCCGTCTTCTCGTACGCCGTCAGCTGCTCAACGCAGACCCGCTCGCTGCTCGCCCGCACCACTGGTGCGGCAACAGCCTTTGCTCCGCGTCGTGTACCCGTGCACGGTAGTTGCCGTGTACACGGTCCGGTTTTACCGATTTCTGGTTAAAAACCAACCCAGGCCGCCGGGTTGTATGGGTTCCAAATTATTTGCTGCCAGGTTTGGAGGCGGCACCGCGGTGGCACCAATGTCCATGATGGGCTATGGGAGGTTCTCCTGGAAGTTCTTGGCAATGGAGGCGTCGAGCGCCTGATGGTCCTGCTTGGTGAGCTGCACGCGTCCGCCATGACCGGCGCCGAGCGTATCGAGGACGCTCTGCACGTCCACCTTGATGCCGTCGACGCTGCCGGTGGCGAGGTACGCGTGGAGTTCGTCGTAGAAGCGGTACACGGGTGAGCGAAGCCGAGCCCTTGCAGGGTGAGCATGTCGGTCATCATCCCGAGCTCGTTCTCCACGACACCCGGTGACACCTTGGGAAACTGCTAGCTTGAGCAGTAGTGCTCCGTCCCGGCCGTGGGCCGCGTCCGGACGGACGCTGCCGCAGTAGCTGGTGATGGCGTGCCAGGGCCCACGGCCAGGACACTGCCGCAGTAGCTGGTGATGGCGTGCTAGACGTAGACGTACTTGAGTGCGTACTCCTCCTTCATCGCGCGCACCACCGTCTTTTGATGCCGACGGCCGGGTCATCAGCGTTCTGGAACTTGCTGTTCTCCTTGATGCCGATGAGCCTGGACAGGCGAGGCGGCTCATCCCCGCCAGCGGGCTCGTCGGAGTCGGAGTGGTCGCCTGGTCGGTGTGCCGACGGACTGCCAGCCGTCGTCGACGATGACGAACTTGGGCGGCGGCAATGAGGCTGCGGAGCCCGGCCTCGACGTCCTCCTGGCTGACGTCCTGGTAGAAGGTGTCCCAAGTGCACCAACCGAAGTAGTTGACAATGCCCGGGAGCTTCTTCTCGGCGCGGATCCGAAACGTCTTGAGCGCGGACTTGACCGCAGCGATGGCGGCGGTGAGCGCACATGAAGGCAGGGCATGGGCCATGTTGGCGGCTGAATGTTGAACGGGTTAGATGGTTCCTAACCTGACCCAAACCAAACCGCAATGGTTTTCAGAAACGGTTAATCACGGGGTGGTTTCACGGGTTCACCGGGTTGGAATCGAACCATGTACAGGGCTACACGTTAGGAGTAATATAAAGCGGGAGGGCGACGGTGTGCCGGAGTCTGGCTGGATGGAGACCGCGCGCGAAGCTGCTGAATTTTGCCGCGCCGTGTGCGAAGGCTGATGAATTTTGCCTGCACGTCTTGCTGCTGTGCTGCGTATTTTGGCTCAAAGCTATCGGACGCTCGACGATCCGCGCATTATTCTCACGGCCACGGAGCTTGCGCGCTGTGGAAGGGGTCAGTGCATCAGTGGTGTTGTGCAGTGCAGTGCAGCTATCTCCCCAGCAAAAAGTTTATCTGGAGTGTTTCTCCGAAATGCCCAAGTCTGCTCTAGAGATTAATACTCCTTGACCCCAGGTCTCCCAAATACTGTCAACGGCGAGATGACCCTTGACCAGACCATTTACGCTGACTGGAAGAGTACTCGTCGTACTAGCTGCCTAGCCAAACTGCTCGTTCGAGGAGTCCACTGGTGCCGGCGCAGAAGCCAGGACAGCACCCCCACCCAAGCGCCCAAGCCCCCCGAGGCCCCGAAAGAAGCACAGGACGCAGAGCAGGACTCGAAAAGCCGCGGGAATCAAGGCCCGAAGCCCCGAAGCGGGGTGCGCACTGCACCCCGTGCGGCCAGGCGGGCGGGCCGGCGCGGCGCCCGACAAGACCCGCGCGCTTTCCAACGTCCACACACGCCGCGCCGTCTGCCGTGCCCTGCTGTAGCGGCAGCGCGCGCAGGCGCAGCCCGGCCGCCTCGCTCGAGCAGGGACAGGTCGAGCCGCTGTCAAAATCAAATCAATCGCCGCTCGCTCGGCAGCACCGTCCGCATCACATCAGACCATCTGCCACACGCATTCGATTTCCTCCGCGCCGCCCGCCCGCCCGTGGTTGGACTCGTGGTACCTGCGCATTCGCGGCGATCTGCAGCCTCCTCCAGTCCTCCGTCTTTTTAAGCTGCGCGCCTGCGCCTGCCGGCCGGCCTCTGTGCCCCGGTGGACGCGATGGCGGCGGCGGGCTGGACGTGGATGGCGGAGGTGGCGGGCGAGGAGCTGGCGAAGCTGGAGGCGGCGCACCCGGGCCGCTTCGCCCCGCTCAAGGCCGAGCTCGAGCGCCTCGTCGCCGACCCCGGCCTGGACGCGGCCGCCTTCCCGCTCGTCTCGCCGGCACCGCACGCCGTCGCCACCACCACCGACGACGCCGACAACACTCCCCCCTCATCCCAGGCTGCTCCTTCCCCCGCGGACGCCGTGTGCACTCAAGGTTCGTCCTCCACCTGCCTCCGCTCTACGTCATGCCATGCGCCTCCTTCTTCTGTCCCGTGTCACTGCCCGATCGAGCAGTCGTCGTCACCCGCGCACTCGCTCACCACGCGTAGTCTTGCTGGAACTTTTTGCAGAGTCCTCGACCCGGAAGAGGAAGCCGCCGGCCTCCATGAGGGAGCGGGAGGCGGGGAAGCGGCGGAGGCGGACGGGCACGCCGCCGGGACCGGGAGGGGCAAAGGACAGGGCGGAGATGGCCATCGAGCGCGCCGAGCGGTGCCTGGAGAGGATCCGCGCCATCAAGCGGGGCTTGCTCGCCGCTTGGATTCACTGATCGAATGCAGGGGTGGAGAAAGAAGAGCAGGGGAGAAGTAAAGTCAGGCGATGGGAAGGGAAGTCGAGTCACCTTCAGCCATCGAGACTCCATCGCTCGATAGCCTTCTTTTGTTGTAAAAAATGTCTCATTCCAGTTTCCAACTGCAAGTGTTGCTGGCTTGCTGTGCACTAAACCGATCGATTTCCAGTTCTTGTGATACCAATTGGGGACGGATTCAGATCACTCCATCCAATTGGCATCAAGATATTCAGCACCGAGATCTTCCTCCAGCGACCATGCCAGCATTGGTAAAATCGACATGTAACGCAGCAGGGGAAAAACATCAAGGGAGTTTTGCCAAACGTAAAATTTGGAATGCAATAAGTTTTGCCCAACGTAAAATTTGCAAGGGAGCCTACGAAAATGGATCGGAAAAAGGGGGAACTGTTTTAAACTGAAAGAAAGGAAATTATCACTTTGGGCCTCTGCGGATGGGGCTGGGCCAAAAAATCAATGCGGCCCTCTTGAGCAGTTGGGCCTTGAGCCAACGGGGAACACAATAAGTTGCATCCAAAGTTTCCGTATTCGCTGTAGCCGATACGGCGTTTTAGACGGCACCAGTTCCGGCCAACGCGTTGCTCCGACGGCCGCCGCGGCGGGCGGAAGCACCGACGAGCGCCAGCCGCCTGCCACCCCCCTTCCCACGGAGGGACTGGAAGGAATCCCCGATAAGGAGTTGGGATGGTCTGGGCGCTGACCCCCGTCGACACAGTGCGCGGTGCGCCGCCTCTCCTGTCGAAATACTTATCGCCTTCCGATTTTGCGGTGGTTTTTTTGTGAGTTCGGATCGACCAATGGCTTGTTGAATGTTGTTGCGTTTCGCAGGGACGCAGAAGTATTACATCTTCGCCGCCGGGACCTACAAGGTCGGCCGCAAAGGTGCCTCCTTTGGACCTTCCCCCTGCGTTTCTATTGCAGTTTCTTACTTTTAATTGGTGCAGCGATGAGCTAGGTCTGCTTAGCGCTTGGTGTGTCGCGTTTTACTAAACGGGGATTAGACCATCAGGGGAAAAAATAACTAAACGGAGATTAGGCATGATGTTTTGGCTCCACGGATTAAAATGGCAATTTGAACTAGGAGAAGTTTTATGAATTTGTGTTTGCTACTTATTGAATCAGCAATGCAGAAGAACAAGCATCCTGGTTTTATGGTTTCATTAAAGTTTATCTTGCTTCAGTTCATGCTTGACCTAGTACACAGAACCTCTTTTTTGTTGAGAAACACAGAACCATATATTGATGTTGGTGATTTTCCACTACAGATTGTGATGTCATTGTTCAAGCTGACACATCTATATCCCGGGTCCATGCGGAGATTGCAATCGAAAAGATGGTTGCCTGGGATCCGAATTCTGGTGGACCTGCCAGTCCATCCTATGTTCGTGTAGTCGACCGATCAAAGTATGGCACATTTGTCAACAAAGTACATGAAACTCAGGGCAGTCGTCTACATAAAGATGAAGATGTGATGCTTATTGATGGGGACACTGTGACTTTTGGAACTGGGAATGCGACATTCAGGTGAGCTCAAGTCAAAATATGCCATACATGTGCTCCCTTGACTTTTTGCTCATTCTTTTGCTATGTAATATGTTGCTATGCATAAGAACACCTATCAATACATGATGTTGGCATAGACTTTTTTTTGTTAACTCATATGTATCTTCGTGATCCTTTGCTGTGAAAGTTGAATGCATCAGTTGTATTAATTTCTGTTTTTTTATCTACCTGACAGGTTGTCATTTGTTCCCATAGTGGCCTTTTTTCATGGTGGAAAGTCAGCGCGAATTGATCGATCATTGCATGCAGTCATGACATCTATTGGTTAGTGGTGTCAACACTTCCATTCTGTACTAGAAGCACCGTTGGTTCATTAGCAAGCATATTAGGTTTTTTCCTTCATGAATACTACAGTTGTTGACACATGATAACCTCTTGTTATTTTTGCATACTAATGATGGCCACCATTTTTCTGTTGTAAGGTGCATACGCTACTCGTAAATGGAGCGATGAATGTACACATGTTCTTGCTGATGAATCATGTTCGTTGACGCCCGAGCTCCTTGATGCAGTTATTGGAAAGAAGCAGATTGTTCTGGGAGACTGGTTTAAGGTATTTGCTTTCCCCTATGGCCATACTTCCTATATGCTCCAGTGAATTGTTATTGAACTAGCTGGCTGCATAGTAGTAGGTTAAAAAAATCATGTTCATACAGTCATACAGATGATCCTGAAGAGGTCATGGTTTTAATCCTTGAAGATTGAACTCCTAGTTAACATGTGCCAATATAAACCATTCTTATAGTGCATGTCTCAAGCTTAGTTTTTCACTATATTATTTTAATCTGTTTCAGGCAATGGCTGAAAAGAACATACGCACAGAAATCCCTTCTTGTACACAGTAAGTTGTGGCAACCTTTCGACGCTTGATAACATAGTTTGTGTGTATCCTTGTATCATGTTTTGCTTGCTCTATGACCATAGACAGTGAAGTGCTATTGTTGGAACTTGTCCAGATACATCCCAAACTTGACTCTTGATGGGACAGTAATCAAGATGGTGGAGATCAACCTCATTCAGAATTGTCTAGCAGGCTACACTTTTATCCTGGGGCCATCAGATAAGGTGGTGTGCGGTTTTTTTTCTGTTGAAAGAAAAAAGATCATTATGCACTTTATTGTTGGCTAATTCAATTCATGTGCAGTATCAATTTGGTGAGAAACTCCATGGATTACTGGAATCAACTGGAGCAAAATATCTCCACATTGATGAATTTTGTCCAAACAGCCAGGTAAGTGCTGGTGAACCATTTTATAGTTGTTGTCTTTACTCTTTAGAAAATGTGAGATGTGTAATCTGTTTTCTCCAACAGGTTTGTAGCAAAAATTGACATTTTCCCTGCTTGTTTATGCCAGTAGAATTTTGCATTAGTTATTCTGGTTCATTGCTACATTGCTTTTTGGTGCTAAAACCAATTTCTACCGTATTGTTAACAGGACTCAGTAGCTGGAGATACTGATCAACAAATTCTTGTAGTTCCTGCAAGGTATCCTTTGGAATTCAGTAAGATACGTGTGCTATTTCCTTTGTCAAAGATCAGTGATGTTAAGCTATTTGCTGCCATGTTGTCTGGCCGCTTGGAAGCAACTTCTATTGAACCACCTGCTTGTAAGTACTAAAAGAACAAATTCATTCACTACTTTTCTCTTTTTCTTTACCTTTGATCCAGCATCTTTGATGCCTTTCTCTGCATAATATCAAGCCTATATGTTCAGATGTTCTCTTTATTCTATTTCTGGCAGTCATTGTTACATCCTCAAATTCGACGGATGAAACTATTGTGGAGGATTCTGATGTTGAAATGGAGATGGCAACTTCTAATCCTACTGGTGCCGCGAACAAGTCTCAAAATCACATTGAGAATATATCTGATGACGAAAAGGAAATCACAAATATAACTGATGAAGCTGCTGTAACTGTCAGTGGAACTAAGGCTAGCGTTGTTCAACCAAATGACCCACAGAAAGTTGAAGCTTCAAAACCTATGGAGGATGATGTTAAGGTCATAGAGAAAACAGCAATATATAGATCCAAAGCTAGAGATGAGGATGTTCGTGTTATAAACAAGGTGCCAAAGGATGAGAATTTGGACATCAGCAGGGATGGGGCTTGTGATGTCATATTTAGTCAGGATCTGGTTGTCAAAAGACTCCCTCGGCCAGCTCCTGCTGCAGCAACTGAAGTTAGAGGTGTTAACTTCAAACGCTTTAGGAAGGTATATCACGTAAATGTAACATTTTTCTCATGCAATCGTTTTTGTCACAAACAACTGAATGTGGCCATGTTTACTACTGGCCCTCTGACCTTTTACTTCAGAGGGAAACAGTGTCCGGAAACAGCTTCAAGGACCTTGTTCCTTTTGCACGAGAACCATACAGGCAAGAGCTAGAAAGACATCCATTGAATTTTGAATGTAGGCGTGAAAGTCTAATGAGCTTTTGTTTACCGTCTGCAGAGAATCTGATTATGAAGCGGGCACAGTGACTGATTTCATGCGGGAGGAGAAGCAGCGGAAACAAATGGAAGCCATTGCAGAGGACCTCTTCAACAACGCAAAGGTACCTGGCTATACCTTATGCGTTCTCCCTAAGCTTGTCATGTGCACAATTTAACCTCATGGTAACCATGGAATTTCAGTCAAAGAAACGGGCAGCTGCTGGCAGTTCAATTCAGACCCTACTTACCGGCTGCAGATGAGAGCCTGCAGGAGAAGATCACCAGTGTATGTACATATGCTCCGCCTGACTCTTCATTCAGAGGCCTGGAGAACTGCATGCTCATTTGCTAACCGGATGACAGTCATCTTCGAAGCACCTTCGACACTCCACTTTCACTGAAGTTTTCTGGAGGTCTGAGAAGCCCGTTTTGCTCCAGGGCTCCTTTTTGACCATGGTGGGAGAGGCTGAGGCTGTGGTAGATATGAATTGTACCTTAGGGCACGTTCGCTGATCTAAGTTGGGAAGGCTGTTTGAAATGGATCGTGTTGTGGCTGACGGCTAGTTTCCTGCTGTGATTCTGGGATTACATGTTGGACACGTTTACCAGTTCTCAGTTTTTGTTTGATCACATCGAAGACCAACTTTGGTTGAGTGTTGCGCGACTAGTCCACGAAGAGTGCTTGATGTTGCCGTTTAAAAAGGAAAGGTAAGGGAAACCTGCAGCCTTTTGCGCGGCTGGACTGTACTTCTCTCTTGCATCAAGATATAGCAAAACATGAAAGTAGCACTCTCTTGTGTACAGCGTCACCATTGAAAATCATCTTGGACCATTACGAAAATTTCACAAAACTGCAAACTACTTGCACACCACCCACCGGTCAGCCAGACAAGCCCATGAAAGTTCAATGGACAACAACAAAAACAAAATTAACAAATTGAGGTGCCAAAAACATAACAGAAATGGCCATACACGTCGAATCCATTGTGTGACGGGGAAAAAAATCTACGCTGCAAGTTCAACACTGACTTCAAAATTACCCAACGCTTGTTCAAGACCAACTCCAAATTACTTGATGTTTGATGCGGCAGGTTGGTTCAGCAAATTATCCGTGACCCTGCAGCCTTTGCACACATGACAAAAGCAGCTATCATTTCCCTGTGCTTCCCTAATGCTACAAACTAAACCATCCATTCATCCCACAAGGCGGAGACAAGACACGCATCCAAAGCTCTCACGAACTTGGGCCAGGTGATGCTTGCCTCAGCTTGGTTCGTAGCAGCAGATCCATCTCATCTGCTATGGCTTTCTTTTTCGTGGCCACCTACACCGAAAGTATAGAATGTTCATCACTAATAACAAATATCCAACTTTTTAATATCAGCTACAAGCAATCGCTCATTAACTCAAATTATATCACACACACCATACAGAGCTTTGTGTTATAATTCTGTCTATGGGAC
The DNA here is from genome assembly GCF_000263155.2 of Setaria italica. Taxonomy (NCBI): domain Eukaryota; kingdom Viridiplantae; phylum Streptophyta; class Magnoliopsida; order Poales; family Poaceae; genus Setaria; species Setaria italica. The sequence goes on along the minus strand of NC_028458.1, from coordinate 15,524,374 downwards.
AGACGATAAGTTCAGCGAATGGGGATCTAGCAGTTGTACTTGTGCGCCCATAAGACAAAAAGATGACTGTACCATAACAAGATAACTCATGCAGCTACTGTTTCAGAAAACAATCCAGTTGTAGTTTGTTTATTTACTCTGTCAAAAGTTCTCTTAGCAAGACACAAGAACCATACTCCCAGAAACTAGTAAAGTTCTCATCCTCACAAAGTTCTTATAAAAAATGCACAGTATGGCGGTGCCTAAAATTGTGGCTGAGAGGGTAGTAGCAGAAAAGCCATCAACATAAAATTGCACCGACTTCAAGTTTATATGCGTTTTTTGAATTATAGTTGAATACATTTCATGCATTATGATTCATAGTTGACTAAGCATCTACTTGTAACATATGTACTGAAGTATATTTTGAACACATATAAATGATTCAAAAAGCAGTGGCAAAATTTCCAGTTAGTGCCATATGGACACATTGGAAGGATGATGATTGTTTACAATCTAAGTTACACAATGAAATAGAATGGCAAAAAAGCTGCTTTAGGACTGAAATTCCAGCAGCTATATCAAACTTGGTGACAGAACTGGTTTACCCAGCATGCTATGGGTATGTCAAGAGAAGTCACAGCAAAATCTGAGGATATAGAACATTTGCAAGGTAGCTAGAAAATTTAAGAATACGAAACTTCCTCCGAATCTCATGCCAAAATCATTTTATACCAAAGAAACTAGAACATCTCAAATTAGTCTTGTGGGTGCCAATACAATTAGTACTGTTTATCCGTAATGAATAACCCATGCTGTGAACATGAAAAGAAGCATTTGCTCCTCCAGGTGGGAAGAATGGCAACGTAGACAAGAGCAGAGCAGTCAAGCAAGAACATGCTACATACCTCGAGCAGTTCATCAAAATTCGACTTCAATAAATTAATTTTCCTTTCACAGTATTCTTTCCCTTGATCCATAGTTTTCTGCACAGCAAACAAATGGAGCATTTGAGGTTTTGAGTACACATACTGTTTAACTAGGGTAATGCATCACTTGAGTTGGTTGAAATATGTTTAAAATAAAATGACCTACAAGCATGCATTGCATATTTATGCTCGAGCAGATTGAAATGGTTCTTCCACTAGTAAGACAGAAGCTGAATCATGAGACATCACTGATGCCTACAAGGCTAGTAATTGTATCTTCCCCATCAGAAAGGTTGAGAGAAATGTATTGTGCTACATAGCAACTAATCTTTTCCTTATGCAATTATCGATTTTCCAATTCAACATGATGATGCGATGCCAATTAGTCAGTCACCGTGGATATTGGATATCAGAATGCCACGCGTGTTGAACCCAAAAACAGTTTTAGGTACAATCGAAGAAGCTTTAGTGGTTCAAATCCGTATAATGTCCTAGATAATAACTTTACTGAAGTAAAGCACATGCTACCAATCTGAGCTGATCTGTCAAACAATTGCAACAAGCGAGGTTACCTCAATGAAGTAACCAGTGCCGACGTCGACGAGGACCTTCTCGGCGTCATCGAGCGAGCCGGGCACGTAAAGGGACGCCGTGAGCGGCACAAGCATCTTCTTCCCTGCACACCCACCACCGAAAGAAAGGGCTAGCCATCAATCAGCGCTCACGGGACGAGGAAACGGAGCGCACGACGCAGGGAAGCAACGGGGATTGGAGAGGATGCGCACCGTGGGGGCGGAGAGATAGGTCCTGCAGAGCGGCGGAGGCGTTCTCGAGGCGGGTGATGGCGGTGCGGATCTTGGTGAGGCTGTCCTGGAGGAGGTTGACCTCCAGATCCGTCTGCTCCTTGAGCCCCTTGAGCTGCTCCACGCTCAGCTTGTCCAGTTCGATCCGTCCCGGGCTCGCCATGGCTCCGGCCTTGCTAGTTAGGCTTGTGCGGCGCCGGCGGCGTCAGGGGAGGACAGGCGGCGGCTGTAAAGGCGGGGGGAGGAGTGACGAAGGGACGCGGGCGGCGGGCAGTAGTAGTGTAGGCCTGTAGGGGCGGCGAGATCCAAAAGAGATAAATATATTCTAAATTAAATCGTAAACGCATTAGCCCCTATAGCTCAGTGGTAGAGCGTCAGTCTTGTAAACTGAAGGTCTGTAGTTCGATCCTGCATGGGGGCATTTTTTTCATTAATGTTTTTTTCCTACAACCGTCCATTATTTGTTTTTTCCGTTTCAATTGACAATTTTAAAACCATTTCGTTTTTCTACAACTTTTAAACCAAAATTTAATATTTTTATTTTCAAATGGCAACTTTTGAATAATTTCATTATTTTGTTTCTACAACTTTTAAACCAAACTTAATTTTAGACCATTTCACATTCCATTATTTTTATCTTCTTTTCCTTTTTCAATTGACAAATATAAAACCATTTCATCATTTTTTTCTACAACTTTTAAATCAAACTTTTTTTTTCTTTTCAAATGAGAACTTTTAAACCATTTCATTATTTTGTTTTTCTACAACTTTTAAATCACACTTAATTTTAGACCATTTCATTATTTTGTTTTCCTTTTTTTCCTTTTCAATCGACAAGTTCAAAATCTGTTTCCCTTTTCTCTAGGCACAAACGTTTACGTTTCTTAATTGGCAACATCCTAAATGTTTTGTTATTTTCTTCTTTCTCTGGACACAAGCTTCTTTTATTTTTTTTCAATTGGCAACTTCCTAGCTATTTCATTATTTTTTGTTTCCCTTACCTCTAGACACATATCTCCAACGCTCACCATGAAGCCTGACGTAATCTCCATTTCTTGCTATAAGACCGCATCCGTCGAGCGTTGTGGAGGGGTTGACACAAGATGATTGAGCAGTTGCTACAAAGGGACATTGTGCAAGCTGTTCTCCAATAATGGGCCACATCAGTGACAAACATGGCCGTTTACAATGATCTCTCATGTTCTGATAGCGTCCAGTGGCATCGACCAGTGAATCCCCCACCTAGCCGCAAAAGGCTGCTTGCTACTTATTTTTTCTTATTTCCTTTTTTTTTTACCGGATGAAACCAAACAACACTTGTATTTGGTTACATCATTTACATTACGAGTATTTTTTATTACGTTTGCAATGCCGTTACCCTTCCCAACCAAATACTACCTATATCTCTTGGCAATCAACATCATCAAGAACACGTGTAGAGCATGCAACCACATATTTAGACCCGTGTTTGCCAAGTGTTATGTGTAATGGTGTCATGCATTTATGTGTCTCATCCTATTGCATGAATGACATTGCATGCTAAGTGCACCTAAGAACACATATCTCGCGCATCACTGCACATTTAGCAATCACCGTTAACGTCTGGAGTTTGCACTCTGCCAGTGTCGGTTACTGTATGATGCACTAGCGCACCACCACAGTGGATCATCGTCTGTGCACCAAGTAAGGCTTTAAGAAATTGTAGCAAATTTGAAAAAAACAACAACACATAATCCATTACCCCCTAAAACAAAGTTGTATGTAAAGAAAATGCACAATTTTACTCCTCAATTTCCATACCAAAGAGTTCTATTTTTTTTTTACGGTGATGATGCTAAAATGTATTTCCTCCGTTTTGTTTTTCCTGGATACATAGATTTTACTGATGTATATCTACAATTTCAAGGAAGTAATAACATACTGGCATTTACTCTCGTAAAATGAGATCATACTATTTTATTATCGTTGAATAATCTATATCTCGTTATATTTGTATATCTCCGGTGGGAGGCTATCGTCGTGCCTTATCAATTTTGTTGGAAATTCATTCAGTTCTATGTTAGGTCAAGTTCTTAACATGGAGTTTTGACTCCCTGTATGAATTGCATGGTGCTATTATTTTGTTGATGAAGAGTCCCGAAGAAAGACTATCTAACAGTTTTTTCTTGAAACGTGACTAGTATCTAGCAGTTTTACTACGATCTGCACCTACAAAAGTGACGTTTCGGTCCAAACTGCGACTGCCGTGTTCGACCCCAAGTGAAATACCGCGACCGGGCGGTGATCCTATCCGACTTCACCAAACCAAACAGCGTGTCCTCCGCTAGCCCCGTGCCCCGACGCTTCTGCTTCGCGAATAAATAAATCCGGAGGAAATCCGCTCCCAACAAAACACAGCACTAGAAAATCGATGACCTAAATTCCATAAAGAGAGAGACGGAGGAGAGAGGAACAGGAAAATCCCAATCCCCGCCGCCGCCGAGATCGCCGGGCGCCGCCATGTCCACTCCAGCCGCCGCCTACTTCGCCGCCGCCGCGCGCAAGCAGTACTTCTGCTACCAATGCAACCGCACCGTCCTCATCGCGGCCTCCGCCGCCGCCGCCGGGGAGCTCTCCTGCCCCGACTGCCGCGGCGATTTCCTCGAGGAGGTCACCGTCCCGGCCCCCACCTTCATCCCGCTCCCCTTCCCGTTCCCCTTCGCCTCCACCACGATCCCCGCCGCCAGCACCGCCCCCGCCCCCGCCCCCGCTGGTGCCCCAGCCACCGGCTCCGGCGGGTCCCCTTCCCTCTCGTCCTCGTCCTCCTCCGCCGCGACCTCCCCATCCAGGCACAACGATATCTCCTCCATCCTCCACACCTTCCTCGGACTCCACGAACAACCCGGCAGGGTCGGCGGGGGCGGCAGCGTACGCTCCGCCGCCGGCACGGCGACCCCCGAGAACGAGCCGGAGCCCTTCGACCCGGTCATCTTCTTCCAGAATTACCTCCACAACCTCATGGATGGAGGCGCTAACATCCAGGTGCTCCTCGACGACGCCAGCGTCAGCCTGGGCCCTGGACTTGGCCTCGGCCGCGTCGGCGGGGCAAGCTTCGGGGACTACTTCGTCGGCCCGGGCCTCGAGCAACTCATCGAGCAGCTCGCCGAGAACGACCCCAACCGCTACGGCACACCGCCGGCCGCCAAGTCGGCCCTTTCCTCACTCCCTGATGTTGTTGTGACAGACGCCATGGTAGCCGCGGCGGAGGGCGCCGAATGCGCTGTCTGCAAGGAGGATTTCTCGCCTGGGGAGGTGGCCAAGCAGATGCCCTGCAAGCACATCTACCATAACGACTGCATCGTGCCCTGGCTGGAGCTTCACAACTCTTGCCCCATCTGTCGCTTTGAGCTGCCCACTGATGATCCTGATTATGAGGGGCGGAAGGCCTCTAATCCACAGCCGCCTGTCGGTATCGCTGCAGCAGCAGCTCCATCTGGGAGCTCTACTTCTGCTGAGGGAAGGATGGAGGAGAGGGAGGAGAATGCCAGGGTGGTTGAGAGGAGGTTCAATGTGTCACTGCCATGGCCGTTCAGTGGATTGGGAGGGCAGGCATCACAGCAGGATGGGAACAATGGAGGCAGCGGTAGCAACTCTCAGGGCAGTGGCTCGCAAGGTGGAGGCACACCCAGCAGCAAGAATTGAGCACATATCAACCTGGAGGTATTTGCGTAGTAAAACACTGCTACCGTTACTGGCTATATTTTTCCGAAGTAGATTGGAACGTAACCTGTTTGGAACTATCTATTCTCTTATCTAAGTTCAATTTATGAGTTTTGACTGTAGAACAACTGTTTTCTTCTTAACCATAATGGAAGGAAGGAATCGCCTAAATTTAGTGAAAATGTGGTCAAACACTATGGCCTTCCTGTATCCTAAAAGGGCATCAAACTTATGGAAGTCTTTTAGAAACAGGGATAAAACAGGAAAAGCTGGAGAAGCAGTAGTATAGTTAATTATTCATATCCAATTTTTAGGTGTACCTTTGATGTAGTGACTGTTACCTTCCAATGTCATACAGAAACAGTGGCCTATGCTTGTTCACTTTTCAGGCTTGCAATAAGTCGTCATACAGAAACAGTGTGCTATGCTTGTTCACTGTTCAGACTCGCAGTAAAGTTTTTCTTAAAAGAAAATAAGAACTTGATGCTGGGATTATGTTTACAGAGAGAAAATAAGCTTCTACCTGTAGAGGTCATTGGTTCAAATGAAACCCCTTCATGAGAAATTCCCTGATTCCTATTGTAAACGTAGTGGTGGGACAGTGGATGGTAGTACTCTGTATGAGTATGACCTTAAATGCACTAACTGCCTTAGAGATCAAATGTGTTGGTTAAGTTCTTTGGGTTTATGATCCTTGTTTGTACATATTAAATGGAACTTTGTCTTGGATTTTTGCTTGATATTCACTTCCATTGTTTAAACACATGATTAGGGATCAATTCTTTATTTGAAGCAGAGGAAACTTCAGGAATCTAACACAGCCTATGCTTCCAACCTGTGTAAACTAAGTTACATTGATATGTGATGTGTCTCTTCCTATAAAAAACTTTTATAGGAATAATTTCTTCCTTTAGAAAGGCCCTCTTTTTTTTAATAGGAAAAAACTTTTTGATTATACACAATATAACTTCAGATGGTATATCTAGCACAACTGTAGGGATCAGTTGTCCTGTTAGGAAGATATGGTTTACGGACTGAAAAGCTTGTCATCAGCATGATTGCATTTTCTCAATTGGAACTTCTAGATCAAAATATCTCTACTACAGTAAGTGATGCTTCATAGTTTCAGCATGCTCTTCTGGTAATCGTATCTCTATATAGCTAATTTCTCCTTTTCCTAGTTATCAGCCATCCTGTGGAACTTGATATATTCTACTTCCAACTTTTTCCTTCTATCTCTTAGTGTTATTTCTGGAATGTTTCAAGATGCAAGTGTCATTTCTAGCAACTAGAGACTAGATTTCTTATAAAAGGGCATCTAGAAGACTAGGAGATGAACAAAACCAGCATATAGAAAATGCCCCCCTTTCTGCAGAAAGGGTAACTGAATAATCAAATAAGTTTTTGCGTGGCATGGTTTATACGGATGTCGTGCTTTAGATCTTCTTTCAACATGGTTCCCATGGATTCTATCAATTATGGCGATTATGATCAGTCTTTGCTTTACTTGTTGCATAATTAGTCAATTACACAATGATATATTAAAGGTATAAATGAAGGCTTGCATTGTTTATAAGGGCTCAGCTGTCCATCCTTTTCTTTGTGTCCTTCCTCAACCCTGGTAACAATTGTCAATCTATTAACATTGGATTGGATTTATGGGTGTTTTTTCTAATTAAATTCGGGTGGTTCTAGTTTGTTCCTATTGATTTTAGTTTGCTTTATGTTTTTTGTGGCCTGATGGTTGATTCAAAAATAGGGTCAATCAGCAGAACCATTTACTTAGCTTGGAGTATCTTTGTTCAGCATTTCCCTCTTTCTGCATTTTGTTAATCACTTAACCACCTTGCACAAATTCAGTCAATCAAAGGTCACTGGATTTTTCCTTTTCTTTTTCATTGTTTAATGTATGAAGTGTATATCTAATGAAAATGGAGGTCTATGCACATCATCTGTAACACTAGTGATAAGATCTCTGTCTTTTGACAATGAAGCTCATAATTTTCTTGGGCATGTTATATTTTAAAATAGGAACTGTAGAGTCCTGTATTTTCTAGAGGACTATTGGACATAGAAAAATTCAACAAATGGAACACTTCTGCTAGAATAGACATTGTTTAAAGATTAAAGAACCACTTGCTCTAATGAAGTTTCTAAACTGTCTCCGGAACATGCTAGATCTTTCTGTGCATAATTTTCTTTGTTTGCTTGTGCAATGACTTGTGTTGCCTTTGCACCTCAACAGTTTTGTGGTTTCTTTATTTTCTTAACACCTGCTTTTGTGCTTTCTACCAACAAGTACTAACAGATCTTTCTTTTTTCTGCTTGCAGGTTCACCTCTTGGCGATCCGTCCAAAACCCTTCAGTATTTATGTGCCGCTGGTGACTATACCTACAGACATGAAAGAACCAAAGGAATTTACAGTCTGTTATGGAACAATCTGTTCATTTTAGCTGTACCGTTGGTGTTCATTAGGTCGTGTACACAAGGCGCAAAAACTGCCCCCTGCAGCAGAATCTGCGCGTTGAGAGAGTTCCGAGACTTTTATGTGCAGATTTGTTGATTGGTCCTGCTTCATTAAACGGTGTATACTAAATCCACCTTAACCCGTCGGCGTGTGGGGGAATGCCAGGCGCGCTGTGCCTGCCGTGCAACCTGTATGTGCTTGCGTGCTCGTATGGTTGCAGAGCTGTAGCCTGTAGGCGTCGGCGCCCACTGCATCTGGCACTCCGCATGCTATGGAGTTATGGACTGTGAGTGATGGGTTCCTTGCCTTGCTCTGGTTTCATCTGGATTCTGTGGAATGAAGGGTGGGATCGGAGACGTGCGCTTGCGTTTTGGTTTCACTGTCCAGCGAAGCCCGTGCACTTAATTCTGTTCTGCACGCACAAATGAACCATTTCAATATTCAGAAAGCTTCCCTATACGAATCGATGCATGAACCGAACACAACTATAATTTCCTGTAGTCTGCGTGGAGTAAGCAAAGGCGTGCGAGATCTCGACCAATGACCCAAAAATAGACCGACCTGGCTTCAGCTGAGTAGAGCGATGAGCGATCGGTTCAAAGCGTCGCAGGCGCGAACGCGCGAATCGGATCGCGCCCCGCTCTCTCTCCATTCCCCTCGCCTCCTCCGCATTTCCGACCACCCCGCCCCCGGCGCTCGGGAAGAGGGCAGCGAGATCGAGGAAACAGCCGGGCTCGTCGTCGTCGTGGAAGCCGAGCGGTGACCGAGTTCCAAGCCGAGGTGAGCTATCCCGCTCCCCCTATCTCTACACATTGCTGGTTGGCTGCTTCCTTCAATTGGGCATGCATCCCCATCCCGATGCCTTTCCTTTCAGACCACAAACGCAATCTGCCTCTAAGATGGTTCCTAACTGGTTGTCAGGAGAAACTGCAAGCGTGATATCAGCAAACCCCTATGGCTGGGGCCCATGAGCAACGGATCGAAGAACGTTTCGGTCGTTTTTTCTGCTTCGATGAGGATTCTGAAAGGTACCACAATCACAGTAGGATTAAACTGGAGCTCTACTCTGAGCAATTGCATTGTACTCCCTCCGTTCCAAATTGTGTTTTGACTTTTCTAGGTTCATAGATATTATTATGCATCTAGACAAATACTATATCTAAGTGCATAGTATGCACCTAGAAAAGTCTAAACGACTTACAATTTGGAACGGTGAGAGTAAATGCTATCTCACCCAATGATATATCACCACACCATTGGATTTTTTTTCCTGGACCGTTCTAACAGTGAGGATATATCGCTGGATGAGTTGGAGGAGGAACTCGAAGAGCACAAGGACTATGATGTGAGTCAAGGGCCATTGATATGCCTCTCTCTCCATTTTATATGGCTACTGATTTGCACGTTATTCGGTATTGTTTCCACGCATGTCAGATAACTGCCAGATGTTTGGTATTTCTAAAAGAATGAAATAAATCTCTAAATGATGTTTGGCATTTCTAAAAGAATGAAAATAAATTGTCTGCATTTGGCTTACAATACACTAATACCTGAAGTACATAGGACTTGAACTATCTGCCCTTATATGCTGCTCTCTGTTGTCTCCAGGTACTAATAACTATTTTAACGAATGGTGAAAAACAGCGTGGTATGGCGACATTGGTTGAGGGCAACCTAGGCCATATCGAAGAAGCTCTGATTCAAGTATGAGTTGCTGAAAGCTTTGGCTAGGCCACTGCTACCTTTTTTGAATGGGATCCACTTTGGTGGATGTATATTTTCCTTTCTGGAACTATATTGCCCACAAAGAAAAAAGTAATGATCATTTCAGGATACTCAGGCCAAATATCATCACCAACAATATATCCTATGCAGTTTTTATTCGAGCAGAGCATAACAAAACTATGTTTCGTTTCTTATCTATCATTATTAATTATTTTATTTGTTCACTAGAAGCCTAGAAGCTAAGTATAGATCCTAGTGCCTAGCCTCATTCTCTTGCAAATTATTAGGAGCCCTAAAGTATTGCCAATTCTGTCTTATTATCTGGCTAAAAAAGTTGTTCGTAATCTTAGTTAGCTTGGATGCTTTTATTGAACACTTGGCTTCCTGATGGATTGCTGTATCATGTTGTTTAACTGCTAAATACAAGGAAGTATCATATACTCTATACAAGCACCTTGTAAAAGTCAAAATCAGAAGCATTCAATATTTCAATGTTTTACGCAACTGGCTCTTATGGACGAAGACAGAGAACTTTGTTATCCCTAGTTCTAGTGCCTGGAATGGCATATTCTGATACCCATTTTTCATATAAAAAGTAGTATTTGATTGGTACCATATAAGATCTTTGGATTGTAACTTATTTTGACGGTAGCTTTATTCAATATAACTTTATGAATTATGAAATAACTATGTATATTTTTCGTAGTCAGCCATGTCCTGTTGTAATTATTTTAACCTTGTGCTCTGCTATTTTGCATATTTTTTTATCTACCCATTCTGAATTTTTATGTTGAAATATTGCGTCTAAACACCTGGGTCTTAGAGAATGTTTATTTTATATCTTCAGGACTATATTGAAGACAACGACAGCCTTGCTCTGTTGCACGATCAGATTCATGAATGTGACATTATTTTGTCACAGATAGGATCAATTCTTAGTGGGTTCCAGGTAGGTGAGGTACATTACTGTGTGGATATACAGAACATGGGCCTTTTTTGTATTTGTAATTCACAAAAGTGTTTCATTCTTCTACAAAGGTCGTGGCTACCAGGTTGTGTTTGCCTATGATATTTGATAGAGCTTTCATATTCTCTTAAATTGGGCTTTCACTCCCTCTGAACCTGATAACTTTGCCTTTTCATGGTCATACAGGAGAGACATTTTCGTATTTAATCTCCTCCTTAGCATTGCAGTAACCTTATGATTCCATTGGCTTCTGGCCCAGAATATAAGAAATCACCAACCCAGGGTTTTCAAAGTTTTCGTGACATTTTTCATTTTTTTCCTGATCAAGGACAAAAACACCTGTGTCCCTTTTTATTAAAAAGGAAAACCAAATTACTAATTGACTTCTTAGAATGTAGTGTTGCTTTACAAGTTACTTGTAGTTTTTTTTTACATTTTACTAAATTTGCACAGAGATGCTCTATAGCAGCTTCCGCTCAAAGCAGCTTTTGTTTATGATCAAAACACTGAAATTAGTTTTAATGATTTTTTTCTCAAACACGCATGAGATCCACGCATATTTGTATTAAGAGAAAAGATTTAATGATTCACTTGGCAGGTCCATATAGGTTCAATAAGCTCGGAAATTAGAAGCCTCCAGGTGAAATCCTTGGATATAAGTGTGAAACTGAAGAACCGCAAGGTCAGGACTAAGGACAAGCCTGCATATCATAGTTATAGATAAAAAATTTCCTGTACTTTCACAAATTAGCCTACAAGTAACATGATTTTTTTTCACAGAAATTTGATCGATTCTTCCATTTAGAATACCTTTCTACTCTAACATATGGTGCACTCATTTTAGCCTTGATTATCATTTATCATTAAATGTGTTCACATGAAAGTTTAAACATGTACAGTTGGTTGAGACAAAGCTTGCTGGATTTGTTGAAGAGATAATTGCTCCTCCTGGTTTGGTAGATATTCTGGTTAATGGAGAGGTAAGTTTCCCACAAAAAACTCAGATATTTGATGCTATAGTTTTGCATTATGATTGTTTACTTCCAATGTTTTCTTCCACGCTGCAAATTGGCACAGTTTTTATCAGCCATGACTTGCTGTTCTGGTTTCTTTTGTATAGTTCATATGACTTGCTATTCCAGTTTCTTTTGGCAGGTAAATGATGGTTATGCCAAAAGTCTGGAGATTTTGAGCAAAAAGTTGAAATTTGTTCAAGTCAATCCACTGATTAATGCATCAAAAGCTTTGAAAGATATTAAGCAAGAACTGGAAAGGCTTCGACAAAAGGCACTATCCAAGGTTACATCATCTGGGATTCTGGGTTATTCACTGTTTCTGATTCTAATAGACTATATGTTTACTTCCTCTTAATTCTGGATATGTTCATTAGGTAGATTAATATGTGCTGTGGAGTGATGTTTCATGGCAATCTTTCCCTGCATTTACATTTCAGGTTTCCAGTCATATTATCGAGATTTTCTTTGCTATGAGAAAGCCTGGAACTAATATACAGATATTGCAACAAAATTTGCTTCAGAAACATAGGTACATGCAGTGCAAAACTAAATTTCATTTAGATGAACTAATACTATCTTCTAAGGTGTTAACTTCTAATGCACATGGTCATAATGAGAATCTTATTCATACACTTCTCGTTCTTTGATTTACTCATGTCTGCTACACTGATGATGTTTTCATGCATAACTGTTCTTCATTCTTCGTCTTTTTATTTTGCTCATGTCACCTTCCCCCTTTCCCTAAAAAAATTACACTGCTGCTCCTAGAAACATTTAATACATTTTTTGGAGACAGTTTCATGCTTGATAATGCTTCAAAATGTAAACTTTGTATAGAATCTATTCTGAGTTATTGTATTATTATTATCATTATTATTTTGGTGGTGGCGGGTGGGCTGACAATGTGACTAGGGAATTCCGAATTTAGAATATGAAAGACTGTTCTTTTCATTCTTGATTATCTACATCATATATGTTAGTCATATGGCTGCATTAACCGTAATGAAATTAAAATGATACACTTAGTTTCGTTGTTTGTTTTTATAGTCATGCCACTATTGTCTATGCAATACAATGCAGACTACTTTCTGTTCATTTACTGCAGGAGATAATTGTTACTTACATGGTTTCTCAGGTATCTCGTTCTGTTTCTTAAAGAGCATGGTTCCCGCACATATGGTGATTTGTGTGCATCGTATGTCGATACAATGAATAAGGTAAATGTGTATGATGTTCTAGTCAGTTTCTCCACGACTAATTCTGTTTTTTTTAAACGAACCAGCAGAAGAGCTTCCTGTTTTATTAAAAAGGAGGAGGGTCCAGACAGATCAAAACTGTACAAGAAAATACAACTAATTCTGTATGAACTGTTGATGAGTCTGAAAAGGGTTTTCGAGATGTGTCTAGTGTCATGCTTGTTGGGATGGGTGGTGTTGAGAGGTATAAGCCTCAGTGGTTGGAAGTGATTTGACTAGATGGAGGCAGGATGAGCCTTTGGTCTGTCTTTTTAAGTTTTCGTGATTGCATTGACAATACAAAAACTTCTGCATCTGGGTATTGGTTTGCATCATCAAAACTGCAGCTAGACTTGCTTTCATCTTATTTCAGCTAGTCTCCAAGACTCTGCGAATATGAGTTATGATTCGTTTTATCTGGCGTCAAGCTCCAGCCTCCTTCCACTTATTGCACTTCAGCTTTTGCACCTTTTTTTTTTCTACTGTGGTGTCGATGGAACATTGGAGCTGTCATCCCTGAGCATCTGATGCACATTGTTACCTAACCTACAAATATGGTGATGCCCCCTGACCACTGTGACATCAATTGGACTGTCCTTTTGCATAGCCACCTAAAATCACAGTGTCATCATTCATCAACAAACATACTGCTAATATGTCATTGTGCAGTCAGTAGTTTACATGCTACCTAGTGGTGATTTGGTTCTAAAATTATAGGTATCCATGAATTTTCCATTCATGAAGAAAGGTTATGAATTCAGAATATGATAGAACACCACTTATTTTAGTAAGAAAAACTGACTGTGTATCTGCTTTTTGGTGCCCATAGTCATTGTGATCTGTCACTATCAACATAAGTTGTTATGCCAGATAGTTATGTTCCTTGAGACCTTGAATCCAGTTTGTTCTTACCTTCTCTTCTTTGCAAACAGGTACTGAGTACATACTTTCGGGTGTATGTAGAAGCACTGGAGAGGCTGAAGCTAGATATTGGTGCATCCAGTGATTTAACTGGATATACCAGTATAATTGATATTATAACAAGGGGAAGGGAGCATTTGAGAGATCACCGTTTTATCTTTTCATTAGGTGAACGTGCAAATATTTTGAAGGTACATTATTGAACTCTTAAAGAGGGTGGCTTTACTCTGCGAACATTCTTTTAGCGTTGAGAGCAACATCATGGGAACATTGATTTCAAATGCAAATTTTTGTGTTTTCTTTGGGCCATAGGCCCCAAGGTGCAACATTGGGCAAAGACCGCTTTCATATGATTGATTTATGACTCTATCTATATTCTCGTTTACCTTACTTTTCAGGAGATTGATCAACCTGGCTTGGTTCCTCATATACCTCAAGTCAACTCTCGTAAATACCCATATGAAGTTATTTTCCGGAGCCTTCAGAAGCTTCTGATGGACACTGCTAGCTCTGAGTATCTATCGATTTGATCTAGAGTCAAGTAGCATAAGTGAGTATGCTAACATTACTCATAGTTTCGTTATTGTGCTTTTCAGGTATCTTTTCATTGAAGCATTCTTTGGAGAAGAGTCACTGTTTTATCAAGTTTTTGAAGGTACATTCTTTTGTCGTTTTATGATTCATTTGTCTTCTCTCCACTGTCTTCAGGGGACACACTATTTAATTCATCAGGGAAATGCCAACATCTAATATGCATCATTTACCTTTTAAAAGAATAGATAGGACAAACTATAGCCATTCAGACGTGGCTATGTATAGAGTGAAACATGAACATGTCAAGCAAATGGGGTAAATGTGACTGGATTAAGCAGATGTGATTAAAATTTGTGTTACCTGTCTGACCTGACCATGGACATGGCAGGAGTAGTTGGGTTCTTGGTACAAGCTTGTCTCCCCTCGGTATTTTGACTAAAAACATTTGACATAATACACCCAAAGTGGGGAATCCTGAGTGCACAAATCAAGATTGGCAAATCTTGTATTTCATTATTTGGGACAGAAAATCCTGAAAAGGGCAACCTTTGGAGGGGAGAATCATGTTAGTTCCCGAAGCATGGTGTGGTAAAAGCTTGAAACGTTGTGACAAACCTCATATCCTCTTCATTATTTTCAGGACCTTTTGCTGTTATTGATCAACATTTGGATCTTACTCTTCCAAATTGCCATGATGCTCTATGCCTGATGCTCATGATCTGCATAACTAGGAAGCACCAGGTAGGAAGGTATAAGCATTTGTAGTCAGCAAAAAAAAAGGGGTGCTATTGCTGATAACACAGATTCTAGTTGCTCTGAAAACTATTTCTTATCTTTCTAATATAACACATTTCAATCTTTAATGCACCGTGTTAAACTACTTTCAAATGTTTGAACTCTGAACAATGAGATAGCATGAGCCTTATGACATTTTTTTTTTTGGTTTCAGTTGGTTATGTCCAACAGACGGCTTCCTTGTCTTGAGAACTACTTTGATAAGGTTTGTAATGAGCCAGCAGTTTGTGCAAGCTCTAGTCAACTTCCACTTCTTGACTGTTTTCTGTTTCATATCTTGATTGTGACCCTCTCCTATATACTTTAGGCTATCATGTATCTTTGGCCACGTTTCAAGGTAGTGTTTGACATGTACCTTCAAAGCTTACATCAGTGCAATGCAAAAACCTTATGGATAGATGGTACCCATCCGCACCATATTGTAAGGTGCTACGTGGAGTTCACAGCATCCCTTGTTCAACTTAATGCCGAATGTGGAGACGGTCAGGTTTGTTGAATTATATAATACCTGTCTTTTTGATATGGCAAACAGCTGTTGTATATGTTCTAAGCGCATATTGATAAAACTGCACTTTTCATATGGTTACTTAAATAACTTTTGATGATCTACTTACACATATCTAACTTTGAAGTTGTTGATTTAATCATTGTTACGCAAGTATATTGTCTGTCTGCTCGTCATATTTGAAATAAGGCAACTCACAGGTTTTCCAGAAAATCCATATAGTGGACTGCCAATGAAATCTTTATTCAAGAATAGGGATTATAGTACCTGATGCTACCCACAAAATCAGATTTGTATGATGGAAGTTTGGTCAAAGTACAAACAGGAGCTTGTTGGTATATACCATCCAATGTGTCATTTACATGATGCTCCCAGGCCACATGCATGCAATTTATACATCTTTAGAAATGACAAAGAGCTAATTAGTTCACAAAAGCGCAAGAAAAATAGAGGTTATAGCTAAGAAAAAATTCTCATTTTTTAATAAGAAAAACATATCTCCACCAAAGTTTCTGCGATCCAAGGATTATTGTGAAATTAGGAAAAGGCCAGCCATTTATTTTGAATTTAAGTTGAAAATTTTCATAGAAAAAAAAATGCGCCTTCACAATTGGGAAATCATTGTCTGGCCGCTGTGCCGAAGCACTTATCTGCTAGCCTGTCTTTATTATACTTTTTCTTTAGTATCAAACACAAATATAAAAGAGTTTTTAACCTTTTATAAAAAATTGTGTGGCAGGGGTCGGCAATTCCAGTCCCAGATTCATTCCTAAATACTCCCTCCATCCCAAATTACTATTCGTTTTGGCTTTTCTAGATACATTGATTTTGCTATCCACCTAGATATATATTATGTCTAGATACGTAGCAAAAGCTAGGTACTTAAAAAAGCCAAAACGAATAGTAATTTGGGATGGAGGGAGTATAATATTATTTTCATCATTCAGCTTTTTCAATAGCGTTCCTGCTTCTTTTTTCAGAATACTCTTATTAGGTTGCGAGCTTATATGATAGTAATGATTCATAATTTTTGCAGCTTGATATGAACTTGGAATGCTTGTGGTCAGCTATTGATGGCCTACTTGTTAGGCTTGCCCAAAATTTTACAACTCCCAAGCTACAGCACCTTTTTGTTTTGAATAATTATGACATGGCTATCTCTGTCCTAAAGGTTCATGCCTCAGTTTGTAATTTTTCATCTTATGTTCCTTCTAATTTTTACAAAGCTTTCTTATACATATTTTCCTTTTCTCAGGAAGCTGGTGATGAAGCCAAAAATCTTCAAAGATATTTTGAAGAGAAGCTAGAAAGTAATATGATGGCTTTTGTGGTAAACCATTGCTCTCATGTCTTCAGTATCTGGCTATGTACAATTATTGAGCCAGTTATCATACTAACAGACTGGTAATAGCTTGAGGGTTATGCTGGTTTGGATTGTTTCTGGTGGGATCTGGTACTTTTGTTTAAACTTTATGCTAGGTTTGATTCCAATCTCCACTGTAAAATCTGCAATAGCCGATTCATCATAAGTTTCAGACAGCAAATGGGTGATTTTGACCGTTTACAGTTTGTCTTATATGTTGACGCAATATATTTATGGATACAAGAAAAATAACCATTTGAAAATAATTGGTACACAAAACTAATTCAGCATCTTTATTAGAATTACTTGCATAGTACCCTGATGCAATCATGCAGGCACTTTATTGTTGGTAACTTGAGGGTCACCGCCCATTTATTAAGCTTTGGGAATGAGTAAATATATGCACACTTTTTTTAACAAAAATATATGCACACTAGATATTGATATATTTCTAAATCTTAATTATTCTGATTAATAACGTTTGTTGACTACATTCCATATGGTAAATGGATGTGAACATTAAGATATGATGACAATAGAATGTTTACAATCATTATTTGTATGTACCAATGATGCGTATTTCTCTCAAGCTTTTCTTCATTTTCTTTTACCAAAATGCCCAGCAATCAAACCCAGGTGAGTGGTTGAATAGCCTCCCCACCACTAAACCACTGGCCTATTTCCAGTTTTCTATCAAGATACATATTCTTAGGCTCCATTTTTAACTGAAATTAATTTACTGAATCCTTTCAACAGAAGTTTTTGATATGTTTCTTATCATCTTTTTTGGGCGTACAGGATGATTTGCTCATGGAACATTTCAGAGATTTACTTCAATTTGTGAGGAGTCGTGTTTGTAAGTTGCAGAAAACTTAAATGCCAGTTGATGTGAATGCTATTCAAAACTGATTATTCTTATTCTTTTTTAGCTGAAGACCTGGTATTTTACACTGAGCACTCAAATATTGCTGAACTTGAGCCAGTTGTGAAGAACTTTGCCATGAAATGGAGAAGTTCTCTAGAGGTCATGCACAATGAAGTTGTAACTTCTTGCAGTAACCTTTTGTCTGGGATGGCGATTCTAAAAGCAGCAATGGCTCAGTTGCTTAATGACTATAACAGGCTCTCAGAATGTGTGAAAAAAATCCCAGGGGGCTCAGCTTTGAACAGATATCTGGTTTCCATCACCTCAATTTCATATGAAATCAGGAAATACTCAAGAGCACTCTAGTTGCTTATCATGGTGCCCAAGAAATTCTAAACAAAAACATCACCATTGAGACCTTTTTAAACATTCACCAAATAAATGTGCCAGTTGACAGTTATAGTTTGATGCTGAAATTAGGTATTTGACACTTTTAGTTTGGTATTGAAATAGGTATTGTCAATAAAATAGTTTGGACAATTATTTATTTATGGATGTCACTATTTTTATTGCTCATTTTTAATGTGCGATGATACTACTACACTGGACAATGGTGACCCACTCATAGTTTCATATCACTTTCCAAAGTTCATCGACTACAAAAATTATGTGGTTCCTCATGAAAGAGAAGTTTGTTAGTAGTAACAGATGTAGTTCTTTTTTCGTTGTTTATGATTTTTTATTTTATTTTTTTCCTTTGTGCTTTTTTTTGTGGAAAATTGTAAAGTATTTAAGATTATGCAGCTTTCTGGTACTTACTATTCACCCGAAGCTGGATTATATTAGTGAACTACCCTAATATGGGCTCCATAAAAGTCCATCCCTATGTTAGCTTCGTCCTCTAGCTATCCTAGAGACAAGATATGGCAAGCTCGGACCTGACATTTTGATCGAATGGTTTCGGTTTGCATATCACTGTCAACTGTTGACAAATAGGCATGTTTTAGTTTTTCTTTTTCTCTCTTACACATCAACATTTTTTTCTTGGATTTATAGATTTGGAACAGGAAATGCATTTTCGTGAAATTACTGGTCTTTGGGCCGGTTGAGTTGAAAATTCTATTTGCTAATCTTGTAGGTATCCAAATTCGTCTAGTGTGAATTGAAGATTTCCCTAGGCAGTTATTGCATATTTGCATAAACATGATGTCCTAATCTTGCTTTTGCACCCCGGCCGAATGCTGACTGAGTTCACAGCTATGGATCTAATGGTGAATCAACTCTTGCACAGCTGACTAAATGAGTCATAATATGACTAAAGAGATGGCCGCTGTTGCCAGGATCTCAGAGCTTGCAACACCAATTATGGGATCCCATAATGCTATTTTCTTTCAGATAATACACAGGAGGGTTACATTACATGCATGCCTTTTCAGAAAGGCTATATATTAGCACAAGTACCTAAGAAAGATGACAACCCATGTTCCAGCGGTCTCCTTTTCTTGCTCCTCAGCATCCACCGGCCACTTCTGGATTCTGATGGCTGTCCTCTTCAATCCGCAGAGGAAAATCACCGATGAAACATGCAATCCATGACAGAAAGCAACCCATCCATCACGTCCCCCATCTTGATCGTCCAATCTTATCCGTTCATCATCTGGTGCAAAATCCTCCCAAAGATATCACCGGATCAAAAGCCGGAGCGCCAGGACAGGATCGTCCTGAACGTGAGCACGTCGATGCCAAAGGTGATCACGGTAAGATTATAAGATGGTAACAAATGTGTCGATGCGGAACTGGGAAGAACAGAATGCGATGGACGAATGACTGCTACAGCATATAAGCTCTGAGTTGCCCTGGCTCTCAGGCTCGCCGCACGCGTACCATCAAACACCAGGTAACTCAGGGGAGTCACAATCACCTGGTGCAATCCGAGGAGTTTACCACGGACCCTGAGCTGTCAGGCCAGCTGTTCTTGCCTACGCGACCTGTGTCCCTGTTTCCCTGTAACAATAACACATCGTTTCAGAAAGCGAGGCGCTGGTTTTTGTGCTAGCTCTGCCGCTAGACGGCGGCCGGCGGCGATGCATGCGTGCGTCTCGCAGGAGGCACCGGGCCGGAAAGCGGCAGCGCTGCGGCGGCCGGAGCGGGACCCCCTCGCCGCCGTCCATTGTGTCGGGACGTGGGTACCTATCGGTCCACCTGGTACGGTCTCCGTGACCACGACCCTTATCCGCCGTCGATCTCGCGTCGTGCGCGAAAGAAACGAAACGAGACACGGGAACTAGCTCCGGAGGACGGTGGTTGCTCGCCCGGCGAGGCGGCGCCGCCGCCGCCGTAGGGGCGCGTCATGTCACGTTTGGTGCCTAGCTTGGCTTATCCTTCTCCACATCCAAACCTTGTCGCGGGAAAAAAGGGAGAGCAAATGCTGGTTTGCCAACCCTTTTCCCCTGCACGTACGGTGAACGCGCTGGAATGGAATCCAGCCACAGTCGGCAGAAAGGGAGCCGCCGGGCCAGGGTTGCAGGGTCGTCCTCGTCTTGTCCGTCCGTCGTCCAAACATCCTCCTGGCTCCTGGATACGCTCGTACCCTGTGACTGTGTGAGGGCAGTGATGCCCTCCTGCACATTCCTGCTGTTCTGTTCATAATCCTCTTCTTGGGCACAAGAGCACGAACAGCCATGTCCGGGGGGCGAGTTCAAAATCTGGTGTTCACATTAGCCATTAATGGTATATAAGTTTCTTCCTTGCCAGTAATTATCCTGGCCTCTACCTAAACTTTGGATAATGTAAAGGCAATTCCCATCTCTACCTACAGCAGCTCTATCAACTACAGAACCTCAAGCTGTACCACCACTACTGCTTTTTGTCTGGGACCTGCTCTGTCACAGCGGTACGGTTCTCGCCTGAATAATAATGCCAAGATCAGCACATAAACAAATTGCTTTGCTTATCCATTTTCCTAGGCGCCAATCTCCGGAAGACACGTCTCCCACTAAGTACACACGCATGATCATTGCGTATGGTTGGTTAGTCACAAGTTCACAACATAGATTTTGGGGCATCATGCACGTACAACATGTATAGTAATATACTAGAGCAGACTTGAAGATTCCCTCGCAACACATCGTATGCGCTTGTGTCAGCAGACTCGGGAGGTTGGCTTGCAGCTCCCTGCAACTCCGCTGCGTCGGTAGTTCAGACTGCGGGGGAGTGTTGGTGTACTGTGTGTATTAGGGCCCAATAGGCCCATGTAAGACATCTATATAGCTACCCTCTAGGGTTAGCCCATAATCTATCTATTACCTTCTAGCAAGATCCCTACCAACCGGTTGGGATTGGATAATGGGGTGCAAACGAAACCGCACCGGGGGATTATGTTAGAGAAGGCGAAGCCGCTCGTCGGGTAGCGGGCGCCGGGAGGAGGGGGGGCAGGTCGCGCCCATGTGCCGCGGGACACGGCCGGCCAATGGGCTCCGGCGGCGTGCCGCGGGTGCGAGATCGGTTGGCCCGTCCCGTCGCCGACGAATATTTCCCCGCGAGCCGCCGCGCGCGCATGCATATATGCAAGCGCTTCCCTCTTCTTTTCATCTTTTCAGTAGCCGCCGGTGCGGTGCGGTGCGTGCGTTTTAGATGGCCGCAGCCCGCAGGGTAGGCGGTAGGCCGGTGGGTGCTCTCTGCTCGGGTGGCCGGGGTTGGGGCGGCCGCGGCGGAGGGGGGGCCCCGGCCCGTCCGTGCTTGCCGAGGGCGGACGGACGAGATGGAAAAGCCGGCAAGCTAGCTTTGAGTTGGAGCTCCTCCCATAGCCTAGAGAGGGGGAGACTGGAGAGGCCATGCGGGATCCGACGATGTCCTCTTCTGTGCCCTAACTCCAGTTACATGGCGTCCGTTATCCCATGATCGAGCAGTTAAAAATGGTGGTTAATTATTAGACAATGATGGTGATTAAATTCTCTTGCTGTCGGGCTCGGACTTGCAGCATGCATGGGTGATGGGTCGATTATTCACCCGCGCATGCATGCGTTGGACTTCCACGAGAACAGGAGGGGCGTGCGTACCCATTTATTGCAGTGAAACAGGTGCACTTCCTTTTCACGTTCTGACTAGTAGGAAGATAACTAAAGGCGCCCGCAGATATACTACCCGGATAAATGGATAATGCATTGCTGACGGCCGGTAATTAAAGAGCGCGAGCAGCATCTTCGACCGCAGGAACAACGAAAGTTAATTAGTCGGTCGCTCACGGAAGGTACGCGTAATGATCGTACTTGACCGACTAATTAATAACAAGCTTGGCGAATTGTATATCAACCAGATGCGCGTGTTGACGCCTCGGCCGCTGACATGCGGGTGCGCGCGCGCTCTTTTTTGCCCTTTCCCTTTCCCTTTTCTCGCCTCGAGAAAATAAGATTTATTTAATACGTGCAGTGGCAGTGCAGGCGATGGCAGACCTGTTCGGTGCTCTAGAATACTAGACGCAGCTGTAGCTGTCACCGGACCGTGGCCCCTGAGAAATTTCACCGGCAACAGCACCACGAGCTTGGTGAATTAATGGCGATGCTGCACGCAGGGTTGGATCGGTAGTGCTTGACTGACCCTCGCGATCGAGACGACCGCGGACTTGTAGTATATACGTGTCCCCGGATCCAGCGACGTGCTATCAACTCCGGTTAATGCTTCTAGGGCCTGTCGTCCCAGCTCTTGGTTGAGAGAGACCTTGGCAATTTGTAAGTTTTTCCCCGGTGAAAATCGGAAGAAATTCTCCGAGTTTTTGTGGCGCGCGCGGTTTAGTTTGGTGTTCGTTCTCACGTGTCGAGTGACTGTGCGGTGGTGGTGCGACTAGTAACTCATCTCCATCTCTTTCCACGAGTACTATGTAGTGTAGATCATTGTCTTCGTGATTTTTTTCCAAAAGAAAAGAATTGACGTGTTCCAGATATATATGCGCTGTAACGTGACAGGTAGTAGTAACACTGAGTGACTGACGTGCAGTAATTATCCGATTCACTCTGAGTGACTGCTGCAATCAAAAGCCGCCTTCTCAGTTCTCACTCTAGCTAGCTAGGCCCCCGGCTCCGACAGCCGGCCGGCTCCGAGCTTTATATAAACCACTCGCCCGTTGGCTTGGCCTTCACACGCCACCGAACAGCGCAACCACTCCCTCCCTCCATGGACTCCTCCCTCCTCAAGGCGACGGCGGTTGCCACGGTGTTGGCCGTCCTCGCCGCCACGGCGAGGGCAGCGGCCGGCTCCTACATCCCCACAATCGACGCCGCCGACTTCTTCCTGTGGGTGGCAGCCAACGCCATCGTCGTCGTCATCTGGCTCCTCTCGTCCTCCTCCCGCCGTGGCAGGACCGACGACGACGACGACGGCTCCTCGTCCTGGGCCGCCGCCGTGGATAGCAGCATCTACACGTCCTCGTCCGAGTACGAGGCTGCTTTCTCCGACGCGGGCAGCAGCAGCGCCCGTCGTGCGGTCGAAGTGCCGGCGTCGAGGAGGAGGATGCCCCGGGACCGGGAGGCGAGGGCGGCCGGGAGAGCCGACCGCCCCCGCGTGCGCAAGAAACCGGCCGGCCATGAGGTCGTGCCGAGCGCGAGGGCGGTCTTCGCGGCGGCGGCACGCGAGCCTGATGAAGACATACGCCGTAACCGCGAGGAGACGCTCGCAGCCTTCGCCGCCACGGCCGCCGAGCCCAACAGGCCCGGCGGCGACGGTGCCGACGACGACGAGGACGTGTCCATGGACTCGCTGTGGGAGTCCATCGTGCAGCGGCGCGCGGCGCGTCCGGTGGTCGTGCGGAAGAGCGAGTCGTGGGGCAACGAGGAGCTGCCCCGGCTGAAGCGAGTGGCCGAGACGGCGGCGACGACGGCGCGCCGGGAGATGCGCAAGTCCGTCTCGGCGGTCAGCAAGGCTTCGGTTCCTCCGCCGCCACCGCAGCCGGCGGCGCCGTCGGCGGTGCGGCAACTGGGGTGGCGCACGCGGGACGTGCTCGTGGCGATCACGCCCGACGAGCTGCTGCGGCGCGCGGAGAGCTTCATCCGGCGGCAGCACGAGCACCTGCGCCTGCAGCGGCAGGAGTCCGAGCAGCGCCAGCTTCAGCTCCAGCGCCGCCTCCACGCTCCCGCCCTCATCCGCGTCTAGACGACGACGGTGCCGCGTCCGGTCGGCCGGCCGGCTTCTGACAGACACCGTACCTATGCAGGCATGCTTCATCAGCCGACGATCGATGCCCGTGGCGGCGCAAGGCCATGTACAGAGCCGTCTACACGTGCCAGAGGCCGCAGCCTCGGCACCAGCATCGATCGAGAGGCAAAGAGGCTGCAGCCTTTGGACGATCGAGCGACAAGATTGGAAGAACTAGTTTTACCTACACGTAGGAATTTGGATCTGGCCATGTTTGAGTGCATCGGAGCACTAATCAAGTTTTTACTACACTACATCCTCTTTCCAATGTAGATTACTTAAGTTAAGGAGATCACTATGAGCAAGTAAGATCATATGTTTGCATTCAAGTACGCCATAGTCTCACTGCTTATATGGCTATATGGTTGTACCATATGTAAATTTGTATATCCTCAATAAATGGAGAGTTGTGCATACTACACAGAGAACCATGTTTCCTTATTCTTGGATACTCCCTCCGTTCTAAATTGTAGGTCGTTTTAGTTTGTCTAGAATTTGGAAAAACTAAAACGACCTACAATTTGGAACGGAGGAAGTTATCTAGATACGGTATATGTCTAGCTAGATGCATAATAATATCTATAAATTTAAAAAATTAAAACGGCCTACAATTTGGAACGAAGGGAGTAGTCTTGATCATTTATGCTAACTTTTAGCGGTTAATATGATAGCACATCTAAAATCTACCATGTGTTTACTCTAGTAATACTAGCATAGTACAACCTAGAATATCATGGCTCACTGCTACAGTGCTACTAGCTAGAAAAGCAACATCACAACAACCAGGCATATTTGCTACTGTTAGCACTTAGCACTACGATAGCCAACAAATTTTTTGGCTGCGTCTGCACTTTGCCAAGCAACAATCAAGCAGCTGGATTTGTATGCAGGACGAGCCGGCCTTTTTTCCTTCACGTTGAGGCATGCTGTCGGGTGGAAAGAGCCGGATCGCAATCGTATAGGCTCTCGTTCTCGTAGGGGAGACAGCAGGGCTCACGCACGAGTGAGGTCGTGAGGAGTGACAAGATGCAAGCCCTGTACCAGCAAGCTTCCCTTTAATCTGCACCCGGCTTGTGTCACAACAACGACAGTACGCTAGCTGCACTAGTGATTGTTCTGTGCTATGACACTATGAGCATATGCACTGCTGGCAGCAACCAATTCTCTCGGCAGGCGACAAAACCTCTATCTCTGGATCGAATTTTTTTGAAGCTTAGTGGTTTCCTTTAAACAGTATTAAAAAGCATGTTCGCCCACAGGAATTTCGTAGAATCAGAGAAATTGGATAGGGCCGGGGTTTGCCTTGTTTTTTTATTTCTCTCACTCATGCAGTAAAACTAACTAAATGCTGTTCATAGTGATGCCAGTCCTCTTATCTTTTCTAAACATGTTTTTACAGGTGCAAAATAAAATTAAAGAATCTGAGTTCTAAAGAAAACAGTAAAGATACCCGATCACTCATATACTTTTAAGTTTGAAACTTTTTTTTTTGATAAAACTTCTTACTTTTAAGTTTGAAACTTACTCCTACTACACAGCACGCTACAGATAGATACACAGTTTAAATTAAAGCCGCGTATACATAAGGTCTGACTCACATATATATAGTCACATCACACGTGTTCTGAATTTCTGATTGATACCGGTTCTTTGTGGTATGTATGATTAACTGACACTTGCATCTAAACGCAACGTGAAAGACTAGTCAGAGCATGCATGATGCAACCTCATTAACCAATTACTAATTACGCCCTAGAAAACGAACTACTAGTAGTAACTGGAGAGCAAGCAGTGCCATCTGCATCGGTTAGGATGCCAGATTCCTTATTACAAGAAACTATATATTTTCTTCGGATGTTAATTACCAACGATCATATATATAGCTGGCAGATGCATTATTTATATAATTAATTATTCCTATCTACATGACTAACGAATGACAATACTCGTTATTCATGTAGATAGTCATGTATCTAATTATTCCAATCTTGTATAGGCATGTGAGTATATGGTAATTATACATTGAGAGGTGAGTTTTCAGCTGATAAGCTCCCTACCTATTCTTAAAACTGAAAATTCAGTTTTCTTCGTCATCGCAAGCGACCGCTGTCGAAGCAAGAGGGGTAACTAAGTGTGGATCTCAGTACTGAATGCCAAGCAGTCAATCAAGCTATTACCTTGTTACAAATGTAGTGGAGGAAGCACTCCAATTACTCTGGATTCTGAACCATGAGATTTGCCATTAGTTTAACGCAAGTGGTTGCTTGCATGCAGTCAAGGACAAAAGCTGATGTGGGTGTTTCTCCCAATCCAGCGAAAAGATCAATCTTGTTATTTAGTTAAAAATACTCTCACTCCTCTCATTTTCCTCTAACAAAAAGGGGCCTAAATCTCTAGGTTGGATTATTGAGTGTTGCCAGTGGTAAAAAAGGGAAGTCTGATGTGGAAGGGTAACCATTAGTAGTTAGGTTGCAGCATGTCACCAAGCCTTATCTCCATAGCCTCTCTAGAAAACCATTGTCTCCCTTGACTATTGACTCCATGCTGGCATAAAGCATAGTATTACTCCTCTGATGCTAACACCTGCTTTGGTGATACACACCTATTGTTCTTGCCCTTTCGGTGCCAAATTTTCCCCTTCCATGTGGGCCATGAACTAGTCACTTCACTAGGTACTATCACTTGTTTGGTGCTAATCCATTCAAGTTAATTACTGGTTCAGTCCATGTTTTTTTACTATGCCCTAGTGCGTACTCATTGTGCTCTCATTGGTCTCCGTGCTTCCATTTTCAAGGTGTCTGTTGGTGATGGCAAATTGATCCTTAGGCAATCATGCAAGAAATCAAATCCATTTGCTATTATTTTACAGTGTTTTCTCTCATTCTATTTGGTGCATGCCTAATAGTGATCAGCGATCTTATCACAAAATAAAAAAATTAAAAAAAATCAACAAACACCTTAGATGAAAAAACAAACGTAATTATCCTACCTTTTGCCCTTTTTGATCAGTCAAATATCGAGGCAAATATAAAAGGTTGTCGCTTACCCATCACTACACGTCAGAAACATAATTTTTTTTCTCTCTTCTGAGCTATCGATCTCTCTGGACGAAGAGGCTTTCGTGACAGCTTACGCTTTTCATATTTAAGCATTGACTTAACTAGCCTGATCATCTAGTATCTATGTGTACCACCACCAAAGAATAACTGTCGCAAAATATCTTCAGCTCGATCGTGTAGTGATATTTCACTTAGCATCAAGTTAGGACTCTTATTACGTACTACATGAACTAGCAATATTTCACTTATTAAACTTAGTCATGCTAATTGGAGGCAACATATTGTTTTTCCCTTGGAGGCTACAAGTGTATGTTTTTTAGAACGTCTGCAAATTCAGATTCAACTCGAACATGCACCAGCTCAATGATTTGGCCTGCAATTGCGGCACAATTTATAACACGGTCAGTCCATCACACTGGCGTTCCTTCATCAAATGGCAAGTGATTATTAAGAGTAGCTAGCAACAATTGGACAATTGGACCCCATGAAAAAACCATCCGAGAAACAAAAACGAGGAGTAGCGGACAAGAGTGATACTTAAAAAGAGTTTGGCATATTTCTCTCTCAAGAAAGACAATGAAGTATATCTAATATACGCGTTCTTGTATTCAGACATGGATTCTGAGCACTGATCTTATGAAGGGGACATGTGACTTATGGCAGATTGGCAGGCGGCTAGAACCATACTGATCGAACTCCAACTTGGCAGTTAGACAGCTCTACAAGGATTACATATATATCATTCTAGTCTGCAGAAGGCAATAAACTAGGTCAGAAAACTTGTAAGTTGGTCATATCCAAGTCACATGGTTTTGATTTCTGACACGTCGCAAAAGGTATGCATCATTCAGGGATTTCATTTGATGGTTATTAATCGACGCTATTACCAGTCTTCAGGTCATGCTAGAGTGACAAAAAAAAAACAAATACGTCCATTATGTTTCTAACACATAATGTCCACTAAGGAGTTACAAGCAAACTTGAGTGGCGGACATTATGTTTCTAACACGTCAATAGACTAGACATTATTCAATTGACGTTATTCATGCGCAAATACACGTACCTCACACTTGAACATATGTATGCATTTTTCCTCAAATGTCCAATTTGAGTGGTCTCTTTTAAGATGGGCGGCTGAAGCTAGAAGTGTACTTTACAGGCAACTAGAAGCACTTTGGAACTATATAATATGTGCCACTAGGATCATGGGTGCTCAACTTTCGCTCCAAGAAATCAATCTAGTAAGATTTTCCTAGGATTAATCTAGCTATTGTGAGATCCACATAGGCAGACCGGTAGTGTATTGCTACTGTTGGAGAATTGGCCATGTTACTGTACGGAGTTCAACGCGCCTCAGTCTCCTGCACAAAGTCAGCAGAGGGCACTGCACTCTGAAGTCATCCAAAGATCGTCACAAGAATGGCGTCATTCATTGCACATCTCGATCATCTGCTTGAGTTAACTTGCGATTTGTCATCTACAAGCATGTTACCCTCTCCTGTACATGTAGATGGTGTGAACACGATCGATGTGGATTTAGTTACTGACAAAGTACCAGCTAAAAACTGAATCTCTGATCGCTGGTCAATCTCTACTGAATCTACTGAACACAGTCGACACAACAGAGGATGAACCTGTTGAGCCTCTTGCTCAGGATCAAATACTAAAGACTAACAAACTAACTGCAGAGACAATACGATAAAAAAAAAAAAGCTCTTTTACGGTAGACAATATTAGGCTATACTGGTGTTAAAAAAGGACTAGTACGGTTGAGATTAATTGTATACTACTAAAGACTTCACCAGTGGTATGGGTAGTATATGTGCTACAAGGGTATTATGGGAAAAAAATATAAATAGCGTATACGTAATATATTTTTCTTGTTTTTTGAGATGCATGGCCCATTAATATTTAGTAGTAATTACTATATTACCCTTTCTCTATACTGTATACCAATGGTAGTATCGTACCGTTAAAGAGCTCAAAAAAATTGGGAGCTACAGCGTTATCTGTACTCTGGAGTATACTAATACGCTGCAGTTGGTCAAAAGCATATCCTAGAGTTGGTTGGTCGATAAGCTTGCAGTTGGCACAGAGTCAAACCTGAAATTGGTTGGTATTTTCGTGCCTTGTCCTTTGGTGTTCTTGACTTGACCTGATCCTAGCATTAAGGGCTAGGTTTCGACGCCTTAACCACTTTAAGTTGCATATTCCATTCAGTTCATGCATTTATTATGCAAGTCAAGCAAAGGAAGTCTGGTTGAGCGATGACGCTAACGTACATCCATATGGTACTAGTAGCAATCTGAATAGCAATTCATTTTGTTCTTAGTCGATTTTTAAGCGTTTTTTTTTCTCAGTTAACGAAAACATCGTGTTCAAATATATAAAAAAGAACTGCAGATTTTTCATTGATTAGACTGTTCATATTCTTTCTGAGAAATAATCTTGTCATTTCCGCAGCTGCAAGCCAGCAACCTCTCACCATCTAGATTGTAGAGATTTTACTTTAGGGGACTTGGATACTCTTCGCAATAATGGAAAATAGTAATATTTGTTTTTGAGACAAGGCTGACCCCATTTCCATTAACCACAATGGAAATACAAGATTTTGGGTTACAGAAAAAGGCAGCAGAGTTATTTGATGCTCATTATCAAAAGGTCACAAAATTATAACATGAAAGTCCACAAATAATCCTCTGAAAGCCGCAGTGACGTAACAGCAAGAACTGGCTGACGTCGCCATAACCATAAGGCTTACCAAAATAAACAAGGTACTGTGTGCCTGTCAAATAATGTAGTGCCTATATGCAAACATTATATAACGTCTCATTCAGCAACAAGCACGAACAGACTGAAGATATAAGATGTAGCAAAGCTGGCGTGTATTTCGCATGTTGTAACCTCTCAAATCATTTGGAGTAGGATACTCAGATACTCAGTGAGTAGCAAACCTGTGATTGAGCCGGCAAGAAAGCAATCAATCGATCAACAGCAGCATGACCTGAAACATTTGTTTACAGAGCCATGGGGCAGGGCTGCCTCCCCTTCCCGAAAATCTTAAATCTGCTGCCTGAAAACGAGCTGTGTATTTTATGGCAAATTGTCGATGATTGATGCTGTTTGGACGATCTGGGACGAAGCTAGACTCTTTGATTTGTTCAAAGCAAAGACGTTTCAGACGGTAGCAAAAGTAAAGAACGAGTGCCGAAGCTAGTAGATGCCAATGGCGTTTTCAAGCTGGTTTACTTGATGCAGAGGAAATTTCCTCATTAGTTGCCCGGTTTGAGGAGCCTGCCTCACGCCATACCTGCTGAGTCACCTAAGTCCGTCACCTGAACGGCGTCCAACAATGCTGATGTGTCGTTCAAATGATCTGCTGCACCTCACTCAAATGTGAACACCTGCTACTAAACCAAGTACAATTAATCTGCAGGAGACCTTTTCTCTTTGGTAAACTGCAGGGAGTAGACATTGAAGGCAAACGTGTACGTTATCTGCAGTGAACTGCGTGGCACTTGCACGGGGGTTTATTGCTTTTGCCGCTGCCAGAGTTGTTCCGTTCCTTTTTATCTGTTGCTTGGGAAGCGTGCAGTAACTTCTTGATCTTTGCATGCCTTGTCTTTGGTCCTTGACTTAGATATCAAATTAGTGGTACGTTTGGGCGCGCTAACGGCTTCAAATTGTTAATTCCATTTCATGCGTGGATACAGGTCAAGCAAGAAAGCTCATTCCGAGTGACTAAGTCAAGCGTCGATACCCATTTCATGCTTTACCAAGAAACAATCTGAATAGGATCCGATCCGTTTCCCCTTCCAATGGAAATATCTTGTTTGACATGGATGGTTAGAATTAAACACAGAGATGTACTCTATGGTTACCTCTCTTATCTAAGACAAAATACAGCTTTGCACAAAAAAAAAAGGGGCAAAATACAGCACAGCAGTGACGACAACAGTAAGAGGGTCGCTGACGCTCCCAGTAGCTCTACTCGGCAACAAGCATGAATAAAAAGAATATATGAGGAAGCCGGCGCGCATATTTCGCATGTCTGTACCATCTCAAATCATTACCAGACGGTATTGAATTCCTCGACAGGAGCAAATAAACTGAGAGGGAGTTAGTTGGTGACCTGGCGATGCAAATTGCCAGATCGGCCGACGTGATGGAATCGGCAACCAATTTATCAACAGCAACACATGATCGACCTGAAACATTTGTTTAACAGCCATGGGGCAGGCCTGCCTGCCTGCCTCCCTTCCTGGAAATGTTCAATCTGATCCTTGAAAAAGAGAGGTACAATTTGTTTATCAGGGATCACGTATAGTTTCTGATGAATTGCCAATGCTGTTTGGCCAAGCTCGGAAGCTAGATTGCTTGATTTGTGTAAACGAAACCCGTTTGGGGCCTGTGGACACTGCTTACGTGCTGGAGCCTGACATTGATGGCATTTTTATGTTTATACCTTAACTATTATTAAAGTAAGCAACATTTCTGCTTAATTTTTTGATTTGATCCAACATTTATCCCCGACGGGGTAACCTACTCAATGAGAACCAATGAACAACGCCACATGCTAACCTACTCAAATACGATGAGAATCTAATAATATAATATATCCGTGATCCTAATCTTGCACAAACGTGAGCATTGCAGCACATAGCTGAGTTCTTTTTATCTGTAATTTGTATTGTCCGTAGTAATGATAACCTAAATCTAATTGGACTAATAGATCTTCCATTATGATTAAGAATTAGACAGTGAAAAAATAGAAAAAAGTAGCGAACAAATAGAAAAAAAGAGTTTAAAAAGTGGTTGCTATGCGCACATGTATAACACCATCTGATGGTTGTGAACGTCACAGAGCTCCATCAGTGGAGACGTCGAGCCGATGACGAACGACGATTTTTGATCCTCATGATTTGTAGTTGCTACTCTGGAAGTGTGCGTTCCGCGCACGGACGGCAGACCACGACAGCACGATCCTATGCATGCGCTGCGTTCGGTGTGCCTGGAGGCACGCCGCGAAGTATACAAAAAAAAAAGCTTAGGCGCGTATGTCAGCACCATCTCAGGGATGGACGTGGTGGCGGACGATTCCCATACATACTATCAGGGTGCGCATGCTCGTGCGTGCATTCCGCACACGGGGTCACCGGAACAGCTAGTTGTCACCACGAGTTTCCCCGTGCGATTAGCGTGTGCCCTCCGATCGAGGAGGGCGCACCACCGTCCTGTTTTTCCCCGCTCATGGAGCGGTGCGCGATAAGCAGCGTGCTCGCTCTTTGTTACTCGTGCATTGCATGCATGATGGCTCGCGGTTCTGGGCTGCTAGCTACCCGATTGGACACATCATGTTGGGCCCAAATGCTATCCGAATCGGACAGGCCATGTTGGAGGGGGAAAAAAAAGTAAAAAATGCTATCCGAATCGGAAAGGCTATGTTGGAGAAAAATGAAAAGAATTGATGGGTTATGCCAGGCGCATGTGACATGCGCGCAGGGGTAGCACACGGCGTGAATCGGGGATGGGAGCGTGCCTTCACCGAGCACGAAGCCCTTTCGACCCGGCCCACTAATGAAGGGGTGCTCGCCCGCCTAGCTTAGATAGAGGGAAACGCTTAATGCCTTAATCCCTCGGGCTGCGCGCCTTTGTTCTCCGGAGGTGATTCCGGTGAGTTCGTACGTAAAGGTCCTCACGTCTCTGTTCTCATCGCCAGCGGCGAGATGGGAGTCTGGCCGCACTGGAACAGGCAAGGCAGCACTGCGCTAGCCAGCCTGACAAACCATGGATTAGCATGCAATTGAGCTGAAAACAACTCAACGCAAATTGTTTAAAGCTAAGCTTGCACCATGATCTTAGTGGGCAATGGGAAGAGAACCTAGTTTTTTTTAGTAAATAGCTAGCCAACCTGTACTTCTACATAGGCAATTGCAATTGGAACAAGTTTAAGAGGAATAGTTTGTTTTTTGGGTGCATTGCACCTTCATATGTGTGTTTGACATATATTTTAGTTAAAACAAGATAGCTTGAGAAAACAGATATGCTCATCGCTTCATACATGTACATATGGTCTAGTGGTGTCACATATCTTTGCAGAACACATTGACTTTTGTTCATCTATATTGACAATAGCAGAAGGTGGGTAAAGCTAGTGCTATGGATGTGCTAACATAGAGCTTAAATCTAGACTTGTTGCATAAATACTTTGGAATAAATTTAGAATAAGCAGTGTTTGGACCGAAGACTCCTTGTGCTGGAAGATTCTTCACTTGCATTTCGATGGCGCCCAAGTCTAGCTTAGTGTCCACTGCTCCATTAAATTGTGCCATATATGATGACTTACTCCCCATTTGGATTTAATTTCCAAACAATTTGATCCGGGAAGCCCGGTCTTAATTCTATTGACAGCAGTCTTGTCCAGAGGTCGACGAATTCTGCGAAGCGTTTGAGAAGAGGTGAGCATCAGGATCCTAATGTTTAGTCTATTGAATAGAGACGCCCGCGTCGCCCCCGCTCGGCGACTCGGGCGGCGACCGCGCCACCAGCCTCCGCCACCCCTCCCTCCCCCTCCCCTACTGCCGCCGGAGGGGCCCGCCGGAAGTCCGCGTGGGCTCCTAGGACGGTGGCGGCGGGGCATTTTCGGTGGCGCACGTTGGTTCCGGGCGGGGGAGCAGTGCGGAGCGGCTCCGCCAGCCGAGGTGATGATAGCGGCGCGGGGCGGCAGATCCGGGGTCCTGAGGATCGGATCCGGCCCTCCAGCTGCCGGATCTATGGCGTACGGCGGCCAACATGGGGTGGGGAGTTGTGAACGCGATGGGTGGCGGTTGCGGCGAGTTGGTCCCCGGTCGGC
The DNA here is from genome assembly GCF_000263155.2 of Setaria italica. Lineage (NCBI taxonomy): Eukaryota > Viridiplantae > Streptophyta > Magnoliopsida > Poales > Poaceae > Setaria > Setaria italica. Next base: position 15,490,472 of record NC_028458.1, on the reverse strand, counting down.
GTGGCGGGTGCTAGGTGGCCCGGCCGCGCGACTGTGGATGCGTGCGGTTCGGCGCCAGGACAGCTGGTGGTGGGAGCGGAGGCGAGGTGGCCGGAATGGTGCTAGACACCACCTCGGCACTCCCCTTCTCTTCTCCTTGTCGGCGACGTAGGTCTGTAGTTTTGCGGCGTTGCCGTGGTGGTGGGGCCAAGGTGGCCTGTGCTGGCATTAGTGCAGGGTAGCTCGTGGCATCATGGCGGTGATGCGAGATGTGCCGGTCCATCCTTCTGGCACAGGCGTCGCGGAGGCGACGGGGAGTGAGAAGCTACCGCAAGTGATGCCTGGTGGCAAGTCGTGAGGCGTCCGCCAGGGGTGGGCCGTGTACGTGCAGCAGTCATGGGGTGGTGCTCCGAGCGAAAGCCTATGCCGGTGTTCTTTCTTGCCGGTGGCGATAGTGGTGGTGCCCTCGGGCGTCATTCTCCCCATTGGGGGCGTTATTGTGAGGCTTCCACACCTACTACACGGGGTGTCTTTGGGTGAAAACCCTGTCTAGCACGGACGAGCGACGGTGGTGCCTTTAGCGTCGTGCCTCCTTGGAGGTGTCGCTTCTTGAGACCCGGCTTGGCTTGCGGCAGTGCTTGTGTCGCCGGTGGTGGGGGAAGGCAGCCAAGGGTGGAGGCGGTTGATGGTGGTGGTGGTGGTGGTGGTGGTGGTGGTGGTGATGGTGGATGCCCGTGCGCGGCAAAGCGGCCGCGAACTACGACGAGGTAACCCGCGCCGGCGGTTGCGTGGGCGACATGCGAGAGGAGGTGGCTGCGAGTGAGGAGGTGTAGGAAGGGACCGTGTCAACGAGGAGGAGCGGAGGCCCATGCTCGCTGGAAGCTTTGGGTCCGCATGTGTGGTGCAGCTATGATGCCGGTGACGGTAAGGCAAAAGTGAAGGTTCTGGAGCGGCTCGGTGGTACCAAGTCACCCCTGACGACGAAGCAAACCCGGATCCTCGGAGAGTCCAGCGGCGGGAGAGGTGAGGCCCCCGTGCGCTTTAAGGTGGTGTGTTCGAGGAGTGGTGTGCGGCGATGGATGTGGCGAGGTCCCCATGCGTTCTGCGTTGCCTTTGAGGTTCAGGATCCGGTGCAGTGCTTCGGTCATTTTGGCGTGTAAGATGTAACAATGGTACTTTGGCGAGGGATCCTACATGGCGGTGGCCTCTTCGGTGAAGTGTGGTGGGCTCCTCTTCTAACTTCT